>NC_084576.2:1595000-1650000 GCF_033978685.3 Nerophis lumbriciformis
TAGTTAGTACTATTGCAGCGACAAACTTTCTTACCATCGGCACACATCAAGTGAAAATAGCGTCTCAAAGCGAAACATGAACGTGAGGATGGCGCCGCTAGCATGAATGCTACATGGACAGCAAACAAGAGGACAACAAACTATGCTGGCTAAGTTTACTTGCGTTCACCACAGATGAATTAAACAATGCCTTTTTGAAATGGACAGCCACCACATGTAAGCCACTTAACATCTGTGAAGTGTCGTTCATGTCACAAACTAACGTCGTACGAACTTGCATTTTGTCCCAAAAAAAGAGATCAGCATTATCATCTGAAAAGGTAAATAAGTGTGTTTGTTTAAGCAAGGAAGAGTTTATGCACATGTAAATGGTGCACTATACAACGTTGTTTATGGGTGTCTTTTTTACATTATCTACTAATATAGTGTATATGTGTATCTTGTTTGCTATATTATTGCAGAGACCTTCAAATTGTGCACTTAATTCTTACTATATATATATATATATATATATATATATATATATATATATATATATATATATATATATATATATATATATGTATGTGTGGGAAAAAAAAATCACAAGACTATTTCATCTCTACAGGCCTGTTTCATGAGGGGGGGTACCCTCAATCGTCAGGAGATTTTAATGGGAGCATTCGCATACCATGGTTTATATAGGGCACAGAGTGGGTGGGTACAGGCTGGCCTAGGGGCGTGGTGATTGGCTCATGTGTTACCTAGGAGGTGTTTCCGTCTATGGCGGCATGCTGTAACAATTTCGCTGCGCTTGTTGAGGGATGACAGGTCTGGACGGTAAATAATAAACAGTTTCTCTTTCAAGCATAGGTTGCATCTTTTATTACCACTATTGTAAGGTGTGCTGGATGCAAGAATTTGCCATGTTATTGAATATTCAACATTATTGTCTTTGAGGTCCCAAATGTGTTTGCTGAGTTCTGTGGTATTTCGCAGGTTTTTGTTCTTGAAAGAAGCCTTGTGATTGTTCCATCTGGTTTTGAATTCTCCCTCGGTTAATCCTACATATGTGTCGGATGTGTTAATGTCCTTGCGTATTACCTTAGATTGGTAGACAACTGATGTTTGTAAGCACCCCCCGTTGAGAGGGCAATCAGGTTTCTTTCGACAGTTACAGCCTTTGGAGTCGCTCTGTCTGGGGGCCGACGGCTCATTTGCAATTGTTTTGTTGTGGTTTGAGATGATTTGTCGTATATTGTTCATGCAGCTGTAGCTCAATTTAATGTTGTTCTTGTTGAATACTTTTCTTAGGGTGTTGTCTTTGGGAAAGTGTTTGTCAATCAGATTGAGGAATTTGTGTCCAATGTTAGTTGAGACGTTTTTGCTGTATGGGGGGTTGTACCAGATGATGTCGTTTCGTTTTCTGTTCTTTTTTGGCTGGTTTCCTGGCGTGAGTTCATAGGTGAGGGTGAAATTGTATCCGCTTTCATCAAGGGCTTTTTGGTACGGGGGGGTTGCTTGGTCAAATTCAGCTTTGCTAGATGACAGCATCGATAGCCTTTTATTGATTCCGGTAGGTATTCTTTTCGTGGTGGTGGGTGGGTGGTTGCTGTCATGGTGCACATATTGGAGTGTTGTGTTGGGTTTCGTGAATGGTTGGTAGCTGTTATTTCTCAGGTTGAAAGTGACGTCAAGGAAGTTGACGGTTTGCTTGTTGGCTTCAATCGTGATCCGTAGGCCGTTCTCTTTGAAAATTTGGCATATGCGCTTCTTGGTATTCTCGCTGCTCCTTGGCGAGGCGCGACACACTGCCAGTCCGTCATCACGGTAAATACCAAGGTTCAGATTGAGGCTAGCGAGCTGGGAGAGGAGGAAACTCCCAACGAGTTCACACGTTTCTGCCCCGTCAAAACTTCCCATAGTGACGTCAAATGTTGCATTGTTCTTTTTTTGCCATGGTGTACTGTTGTGGATGAGAATGGAGTTTTTTGCGTGGATGATGATGTTTCTTTCGTTGCCTGTGATTGAGTCGTAGTCTGTATATATTATATATAGGGTCAGGCGAAAAATAAGTGCTCAACTCCAGCCTAAACCCTTTCGGTCTGTAAAATTTATTTGTGTATGAATGTAAAACTGTTTGTTTATTTTGTTGTCCACTGACCGAAGAAATAATAAACTTAACTAAATTACACTTACAAGGGGTGTAAAAAAAATAGATTTTTGAAAAATTGTTGATTCTTTCTTGTACGATTTATACGATTCTTGATCGATTCAAAAATATAAAAAAATCTGTTTTCATAAATGTATTTCTTTTTTTTAAATCAAATACTTAATTTAATTTACTTAATACTTAATTTGTTTTTGTAAATGCAAACATCTCCTGTGCAGATTTACTTTAGAAAGAGAAATGTGGTATACTTCTCTTGTTGCCTTCTTTGTATTTGACTTTATTCAATGTTTGGGTAGACTTTTTATTAAACAAAACCAGTTTTTTTTTAAAGTAATATAGAAATGTATCAGAACTGTTCATCCATTTTATGAATGAATGTAGTTAATCATAGAACTGGCACCCAATATTATTAAAAAAATATGAATTTTGATGAGGTGGCGACTTGTCCAGGGTGTACCCCGCCTTGTAGCTGAGATAGGCTCCAGCGCCCCCCGCAACCCCAAAAGGGAATAAGCGGTAGAAAATGGATGGATGGATGAAATTTTGAATGGAGAGTCATTTTGAATGGAGAATCGAATCAAGAATCGAATCGAATCGTGCAGGGCCCCAAGATTTACAGACCTAATACTTACTGTCACCAAGTTTTAAGCAAATCAATGACTTGCAGTTCAGTAAAACATTTAAATTCTAATTCCTGTATGACATCCTGACTAGAAAATTGCGTTAATCCAAATATTGAGGTATGTTTTAAGCAAATTATATTCATGCAAGCAAATATTAACCTGCGATTAATCATAATTAATCACAGTTCAAAAGTGATTATTCTGATCAAAATAATTATTCACTTGACATCCCTAGTTTATTCACGTACCTTAATTGTTTTTAAAACGGGTGATCAAACAAAACAGAAAAGTCATTGATGCTATTTTGTACCTGCTGTTGTCTTTTTGTTTCTCCTCGTCAGTGCTTCCTTCCAAATTGGACACACCTGATCTTAATTTGGCACTGGGCTAATTAAGCAGGGCACAGTCAGCTTTTCCTTGGTGTATTACTTCCTGTGCCTCCACATCGCCTACCTAGCTCTCACGTATCTGCTCCAGGTCAATCGTGATCTTTTACCTCTAAACCTTTATTTTTTCTTATTTCCTCTCCAAAATGTACAGAGTTTTCAGTCTGTGGACTAAAACCATTCCCGGCGAGTCCTGGCCGTTCCCTCACCCGACAGCTGGAAGCTCCATTGTGGATTATAATTTTATGGTGTGCACTTTTGCACCGTCTCCTTTTGTTTGGACTATTGTAATTATTAAAGAACTGCACTTTTTGTTCAACCTTGCCTCACGTCTCTGCATCCGGGGTTCTACCAGTGACTGAGCCCTGGCAATTGTTGTCTTTATTCATCCTAAAATGTTCTCCTTATTTAATAAGATTCAAGTTGTTTATCAGGATTCTTCATCCTTGTATGTTCTTCGAATCCTGAGATAATGTGATTGAAGCAACAAAAACTAGTTTCAAGCATAACTCCTAAACCAAACATGCAATATGCCTAATGATGCCTGTAATCATGTATAGTTGTGAGTTTGACTAGAAACATGTACTTTTGTATGGTTTGCAAACACCAACATTTGTTTTTAATTCAATATGACAATAATGTTCTTAGAATCCTGAGATAATGCAAATGAAGCAATAAAACATTTCTTCAAGCATAACTCCTAAACCAAACATGCAATATATCTATTAATGCCTGGAATAATGTATCTTTGTGAGTTTTACTAGAAACATGTGCTTTTGTGAGGTTTGCAAACACAAACATTTGTTTTTTACTCAATATAACAATAATGTTCTTAGAATCCTGAGATAATGCAAATGAAGCAATACATTTTTTTTCAGGCGTAACTCCTAAACCAAACATGCAAACTGTCTAATAATGCCTGTATTAATGTACATCTGTGAGTTTTACTAGAAACATGTGCTTTTGTAAGGTTTGCAAACACAAAAATGTGTGTTTTACTCAATATGACAGTAATGTTCTTAGAATCCTGAGATAATGCAAATGAAGCAATAAAACATTTCTTCAAGCATAACTCCTAAATCAAACATGCAATATGTCTAATAAGGCCTGTAATATTGTATTTTTGTGAGTTTTACTAGAAACATGTGCTTTTGTAAGGTTTGCAAACACAAACGTGTGTTTTACTCAATATGACAGTAATGTTCTTAGAATCCTGAGATAATGCAAATGAAGCATTATATATTTTTTCAAACACAACTCCTAAACAAAACATGCAATGTCTAATAATGCCTGTAATAATGTATTTTTGCGAGTTTTACTAGAAACATGTGCTTTTGTAAGGTTTGCAAACACAAAAATGTGTGTTTTACTCAATATGACAGTAATGTTCTTAGAATCCTGAGATAATGCAAATGAAGCAATAAAACATTTATTCAAGCATAACTCCTAAACCAAACATGCAATATATCTAATAATGCCTGGAATAATGTATCTTTGTGAGTTTTACTAGAAACATGTGCTTTTGTGAGGTTTGCAAACACAAACATTTGTTTTTTACTCAATATAACAATAATGTTCTTAGAATCCTGAGATAATGCAAATGAAGCAATACATTTTTTTTCAGGCGTAACTCCTAAACCAAACATGCAAACTGTCTAATAATGCCTGTATTAATGTACATCTGTGAGTTTTACTAGAAACATGTGCTTTTGTAAGGTTTGCAAACACAAAAATGTGTGGTTTACTCATTATGACGGTAATGTTCTTAGAATCCTGAGATAATGCAAATGAAGCAATACAAAATGTCTTCAAGCATAACTCCAAAACCAAATATGCAATATGTCTAATAATGCCTGTAATGTTGTATTTTTGTGAGTTTTACTAGAAACGTGTGCTTTTGTAAGGTTGGCAAACACAAACATTTGTTTTTTACTCAATGTAACAATAATGTTCTTAGAATCCTGAGATAATGCAAATGAAGCAATACATTTTTTTCAAGCACAACTCCTAAACAAAACATGCAATGTCTAATAATGCCTGTAAGAATGTATTTTTGTGAGTTTTACTAGAAACATGTGCTTTTGTAAGGTTTGCAAACACAAAAATGTGTGTTTTACTCAATATGACAGTAATGTTCTTAGAATCCTGAGATAATGCAAATGAAGCAATAAAACATTTCTTCAAGCATAACTCCTAAATCAAACATGCAATATGTCTAATAAGGCCTGTAATATTGTATTTTTGTGAGTTTTACTAGAAACGTGTGCTTTTGTAAGGTTTGCAAACACAAACATGTGTGTTTTACTCAATATGACAGTAATGTTCTTAGAATCCTGAGATAATGCAAATGAAGCATTATATATTTTTTCAAACACAACTCCTAAACAAAACATGCAATGTCTAATAATGCCTGTAATAATGTATTTTTGCGGGTTTTACTAGAAACATGTGCTTTTGTAAGGTTTGCAAACACAAAAACGTGTGTTTTACTCAATATGACAGTAATGTTCTTAGAATCCTGAGATAATGCAAATGAAGCAATCAAAATAGTTTTCAAGCCTAAACCAAACATGCAATATGTCTAATAATGCCTGTAATAATGTATAGTTGTGAGTTTGACTAGAAACATGTACTTTTGTATGGTTTGCAAACACCAACATTTGTTTTTAATTCAATATGACAATAATGTTCTTAGAATCCTGAGATAATGCAAATGAAGCAATAAAACATTTCTTCAAGCATAACTCCTAAACCAAACATGCAATATATCTAATAATGCCTGGAATAATGTATCTTTGTGAGTTTTACTAGAAACATGCACTTTTGTAAGGTTTACAAACACAAACATTTGTTTTTTACTCAATATAACAATAATGTTCTTAGAATCCTGAGATAATGCAAATGAAGCAATACATTTTTTTTCAGGCGTAACTCCTAAACCAAACATGCAAACTGTCTAATAATGCCTGTATTAATGTACATCTGTGAGTTTTACTAGAAACATGGGCTTTTGTAAGGTTTGCAAACACAAAAATGTGTGGTTTACTCAATATGACAGTAATGTTCTTAGAATCCTGAGATAATGCAAATGAAGCAATACAAAATGTCTTCAAGCATAACTCCTAAACCAAATATGCAATATGTCTAATAATGCCTGTAATGTTGTATTTTTGTGAGTTTTACTAGAAACATGTGCTTTTGTAAGGTTGGCAAACACAAACATTTGTTTTTTACTCAATGTAACAATAATGTTCTTAGAATCCTGAGATAATGCAAATGAAGCAATACATTTTTTTCAAGCACAACTCCTAAACAAAACATGCAATGTCTAATAATGCCTGTATTAATGTATTTTTGTGAGTTTTACTAGAAACATGTGCTTTTGTAAGGTTTGCAAACACAAAAATGTGTGTTTTACTCAATATGACAGTAATGTTCTTAGAATCCTGAGATAATGCAAATGAAGCAATAAAACATTTCTTCAAGCATAACTCGTAAATCAAACATGCAATATGTCTAATAAGGCCTGTAATATTGTATTTTTGTGAGTTTTACTAGAAACGTGTGCTTTTGTAAGGTTTGCAAACACAAACATGTGTGTTTTACTCAATATGACAGTAATGTTCTTAGAATCCTGAGATAATGCAAATGAAGCATTATATATTTTTTCAAACACAACTCCTAAACAAAACATGCAATGTCTAATAATGCCTGTAATAATGTATTTTTGCGAGTTTTACTAGAAACATGTGCTTTTGTAAGGTTTGCAAACACAAAAATGTGTGTTTTACTCAATATGACAGTAACGTTCTTAGAATCCTGAGATAATGCAAATGAAGCAATAAAAATAGTTTTCAAGCCTAAACCAAACATGCAATATGTCTAATAATGCCTGGAATAATGTATCTTTGCGAGTTTTACTAGAAACATGTGCTTTTGTGAGGTTTGCAAACACAAACATTTGTTTTTTACTCAATATAACAATAATGTTCTTAGAATCCTGAGATAATGCAAATGAAGCAATACATTTTTTTTCAGGCGTAACTCCTAAACCAAACATGCAAACTGTCTAATAATGCCTGTATTAATGTACATCTGTGAGTTTTACTAGAAACATGTGCTTTTGTAAGGTTTGCAAACACAAAAATGTGTGGTTTACTCAATATGACAGTAATGTTCTTAGAATCCTGAGATAATGCAAATGAAGCAATAAAAATAGTTTTCAAGCCTAAACCAAACATGCAATATGTCTAATAATGCCTGTAATAATATATTTTTCTGAGTTTTACTAGAAACATGTGCTTTTGTAAGGTTTGCAAACACAAACGTGTGTTTTACTCAATATGACAGTAATGTTTTTAGAATCCTGAGATAATGCAAATGAAGCAATCAATTTTTTTCAAGCATAACTCCTAAACCAAACATGCAGTATGTCTTATAATGCCTGTATTAATGTATGTTTGTGAGTTTTACTAGAAACATGTGCTTTTGTAAGGTTTGCAAACACAAAAATGTGTGGTTCAAGCAACATGACAGTAATGTTCTTAGAATCCTGAGATAATGCAAATGAAGCAATACAAAATGTCTTCAAGCATAACTCCAAAACCAAATATGCAATATGTCTAATAATGCCTGTAATGTTGTATTTTTGTGAGTTTTACTAGAAACATGTGCTTTTGTAAGGTTGGCAAACACAAACATTTGTTTTTTACTCAATGTAACAATAATGTTCTTAGAATCCTGAGATAATGCAAATGAAGCAATACATTTTTTTCAAGCACAACTCCTAAACAAAACATGCAATGTCTAATAATGCCTGTAATAATGTATTTTTGTGAGTTTTACTAGAAACATGTGCTTTTGTAAGGTTTGCAAACACAAAAATGTGTGTTTTACTCAATATGACAGTAATGTTCTTAGAATCCTGAGATAATGCAAATGAAGCAATAAAACATTTCTTCAAGCATAACTCCTAAATCAAACATGCAATATGTCTAATAAGGCCTGTAATATTGTATTTTTGTGAGTTTTACTAGAAACGTGTGCTTTTGTAAGGTTTGCAAACACAAACATGTGTGTTTTACTCAATATGACAGTAATGTTCTTAGAATCCTGAGATAATGCAAATGAAGCATTATATATTTTTTCAAACACAACTCCTAAACAAAACATGCAATGTCTAATAATGCCTGTAATAATGTATTTTTGTGAGTTTTACTAGAAACATGTGCTTTTGTAAGGTTTGCAAACACAAAAATGTGTGTTTTACTCAATATGACAGTAATGTTCTTAGAATCCTGAGATAATGCAAATGAAGCAATAAAACATTTCTTCAAGCATAACTCCTAAATCAAACATGCAATATGTCTAATAAGGCCTGTAATATTGTATTTTTGTGAGTTTTACTAGAAACGTGTGCTTTTGTAAGGTTTGCAAACACAAACATGTGTGTTTTACTCAATATGACAGTAATGTTCTTAGAATCCTGAGATAATGCAAATGAAGCATTATATATTTTTTCAAACACAACTCCTAAACAAAACATGCAATGTCTAATAATGCCTGTAATAATGTATTTTTGTGAGTTTTACTAGAAACATGTGCTTTTGTAAGGTTTGCAAACACAAAAATGTGTGTTTTACTCAATATGACAGTAATGTTCTTAGAATCCTGAGATAATGCAAATGAAGCAATAAAAATAGTTTTCAAGCCTAAACCAAACATGCAATATGTCTAATAATGCCTGTAATAATGTATTTTTCTGAGTTTTACTAGAAACATGTGCTTTTGTAAGGTTTGCAAACACAAACGTGTGTTTTACTCAATATGACAGTAATGTTTTTAGAATCCTGAGATAATGCAAATGAAGCAATCAATTTTTTTCAAGCATAACTCCTAAACCAAACATGCAATATGTCTTATAATGCCTGTATTAATGTATGTTTGTGAGTTTTACTAGAAACATGTGCTTTTGTAAGGTTTGCAAACACAAAAATGTGTGTTTTACTCAATATGACAGTAATGTTCTTAGAATCCTGAGATAAAACGAAGCAATAAAACATTTTTTCAAATATAACTCCTAAACTAAACATGCAATATGTCAAATAATGCCTGTATTAATGTATATTTGTGAGTTTTACTAGAAACATGTGCTTTTGTAAGGTTTACAAACACAAAAATGTGTGGTTTACTCAATATGACAGTAATGTTCTTAGAATACTGAGATAATGCAAATGAAGCAATACATTTGTTTTCAAGCACAACTCCTAAACCAAACATGCAATAGGTCTAATAATGTATTTTTGTCAGTTTTACTAGAAACATGTGCTTTTGTAAGGTTTGCAAACACAAAAATGTGTTTTTTTACTCAATATGACAGTAATGTTTTTAGAATCCTGAGATAATGCAAATGAAGCAATACAACATGTCTTCAAGCATAACTCCTTAACCAAACATGCAATATTTTAATAATGTATATTTGTGAGTTTTACTAGAAACATGTGCTTTTGTAACGTTTGCAAACAGACAAATTAGTTTTTTACTCAATATGACATTAATGTTCTTAGAATCCTGAGCTAATGCAAATGAAGCAATAAAAACTGTTTTCAAGCATAACTCCTAAACCAAACATGCAATATGTCTAATAATGCCTATAATAATGTATCTTTGTGAGTTTTACTAGAAACATGCACTTTTGTAAGGTTTACAAACACAAACATTTGTTTTTTACTCAATATAACAATAATGTTCTTAGAATCCTGAGATAATGCAAATGAAGCAATAAACATTTTTTTCAAACGTAACTCCTAAACCAAACATACACACTGTCTAATAATGCCTGTATTAACGTATATTTGTGAGTTTTACTAGAAACATGGGCTTTTGTATGGTTTGCAAATACAAACATGTGTTTTTTACTCAACATGACAGTAATGTTGTTAGAATCCTGAGATAATGCAAATGAAGCAATAAAACATTTCTTCAAGCATAACTCCTAAACCAAACATGCAATGTGTCTAATAATGCCTGTATTAATGTATCTTTGCGAGTTTTTCTAAAGACATGTGCTTTTGTAAGGTTTGCAAACACAAACTTTGAAAACATTTTGCATTTGAACAGTTTCTTAAAGTGGATGGTTGTAGTCCGTTGGTGGATTTCTTTGCTTAATCAATTCCATAATTTAGCCATTATTACAGAAGACCTAAAGATTAGCTGCACCTTTGTATAAGCCGCAGGGTTCAAAGCTTAGGAAAAAAGTAGCAGTTTACAGAGGTGTGGACTCGAGTCACATGACTTGGACTCGAGTCAGACTCGAGTCATGAATTTGATGACTTTAGACTCGACTTGACAAAATGTAAAAAGACTTGCATCTCGACTTAGACTTTAACATCAATGACTTGTGACTTCACTTGGACTTGAGCCTTTTGAATTGACATGACTTGACATGACTTGCTACTTTCCCCAAAACCCAAAGATGAAAAAGTTATTCGGGAGCGCTCCGTATTTTTCATTGTGTACTTGTCTATCAGCGTTGCGTGTGTCAGCTGGTGTGCTCTCAGTACAACAGCCAATCAAATTAGATCTACTTTGTTTTCATCACACAGCATTCATCCAATCAAATTGCAGGACAACCAACGAAGAAGACATGTCCAAACCACACGCCAGTGAACAAAAAATGATACGGCGGTCAGCAGCACCGCGTATTTTAGCCACCTAAAAAAAGACAAAAATAGTAAAATAAAGGTCAGTTAAAATGTATACTATATTATGAATATGTGTACCGTTTTAGCTAGCTTTCTGACATACTGTTGGTTGTTTACCTCAGTGGTCCCCAACCACCGGGCCGCGGCCCGGTACCGGTCCGTGGATCGATTGGTATCGGGCCGCACAAGAAATATATATATATTTTTTTCTTTTTTTAATTAAATCAACATAAAAAACACAAGATACACTTACAAGTAGTGCACCAACCCAAAACAACTCTCTCCCCCCTTTTGTTCTGGGCATTGAACATGAAGACTCTTCCTTCACTGTTCCGAGTGGCCATGAGAGTCTTGGCAGTGCCTGCCTCCAGTGCTCCAGTGGAGCGAGTTTTCAGCCATGGTGGCATCATACTACGCCCCCATCGTGCACAAATGACTGACAGACTCTTGGCTAATTTGGTCTTTTGCAAATGCAATGCAGCATAGGGCCCTGACATATAAAAAGTACAACTTTTTTGTTATGTTCACGTATATGTCATGTTTTTTCAATGTTAACACTTTTGTACAAATAAGTACATTTGCACTTTATTTTTCAATGTGTTTGTTCTGTAAAGGAATGAGTTAATGTTTAAAATGACTGGTTAATAGTGCTATTATAAAGTGCAATGTCAGCACAATTTTCTTTCCTGCAATTTCAAATGCACTTGTTTTAATAAATAAATACAGCGTTTGAAAAGCATACACAATCTGTGTTAATATATTAGTCTGTGGTTAAAAGGACTTGAAAGGACTCGAAACTCAAAATGCAGGACTTAGGACTTGACTTGAGACTTTCCAGTCTTGACTTTGGACTTGACTCGGGGCTTGCCTGTCTTGACTCGGGACTTGACTCGGACTTGAGGGCAAAGACTTGAGACTTACTTGTGACTTGCAAAACAATGACTTGGTCCCACCTCTGGCAGTTTATAGTACGGAAAATACGGTAATGAGAGTTTGTTCACTTCCTGTCACAGGTTACGATTTTGGAAGAAATTTAAGCATTAAATAATAGCAGAATATGCAGTAATTTGACTTTAATGTAGCAGATTACAAATACATTGCTATTTGTAACAGATGGAAAAGCATTTCAGTCGTTGCCAAAGCAACCCTGGATAGCAATCCAGTTCAGTGGACCAGCCAGGACACCATGCACTCATGTTGTGTTGAGGTCAGTCCTTTTTGTTTTGTATCATGACTAATAATTTAATACATTTCAAAAAGTACAATCCCTTGTTTAACAAGAGCGCTCACCGCAAGTATTTAGCAGGCTTTACAAATTTCCGCTTTCAAATAAAATAAAAAAAACCGCTGACTTACAGATTAATATTTGCAGCAGATGGGGCCGTCAATAAAGTGAAGGTTTAGTCGCAGAACGGGGGGGGGGGGGGGGGGGAGGTAGACATAGAAAAGAGAGAAGATTGATGGGAGTTTCTAGTTGTGCCATTCACAGATGTTGGAATACAAATATGTTCGACACGTGCTGCAAACTTGCCTGCGCCAAATTATTTTTTTTTACTGCGTGCAAAGATGACTTCACCGTACAAACTGAGCAAGACTCAACGTGCAAAATACACTTCTTCAAAACTTGCATGGATGCCATTTTTTTCGAAATAAGAGCTTATAATTATTCCTCTCACGAGGCACACAAGTGCTGAATAATGACTTGAAATCAGGAGTTCATACCTGGTGAGGTGCTGACTACTTTTGAAGGGGCTGATTTTTAAACAAGAAAAAGAAGCAAGGATTCACTTTAGGCAAAAATAAAGCTGTTACTTTGTTTGAAAAAGTGATCCTTGTTTGTCATATTAGCAACATGCTGACCAACAGAAACCAGCATGTGCCATCCAACCCAGTTTATGAAAGACTGCGCAATCAGAGGTGAGGCTAGGCTCTTGAAATGTGCAAATTTAGACATTTTTACTCATTAAAAATGATTGTACAGAAATGTTGTGTTTTAATTGAATAGTATCATTTATTTTATGTCATCATTTTTCTTTATTAATTGCTCCTGCCTCAGCTGACCGCACGTCAAGTGCCTTAAAAAATGGTACGTTTTAATAATAGTTTCCGCATTGCTACAAGCTGTGCTTCTTCCTACTCCTTTTTGGACATGTTGCAATGAGAAAATATCTTGTAACTGTAGTTATAATGGCAAAAACAACCCACCATACTGACAAATATTTCTAATATTTTGGTAATTTTTTTCTTTCATTTACATATCTTTTTTTTTTCAAATGCATTCAATGAAACAATATTTTAATGTTTTTAAATTGGTTCAAATGTAACAAGTTCAAATAATGCAACTGCATTGTAATAACAATATTGATAATAGCTAATTCATTACTAATGTTAATTATTATGTTGATTATGTATTCCAAGAACTACTACTGTTTTCATCACACGTGATTAATCTACATTGTATTGATGTATTATATAATATTGATAAAATACAATTTTAGTTGTCACCATTATCATTCATATTAACAGAAATATTATTATTATAATAAAGCTGTCATGTCTGTGTGATCAGGTTTTATTTTTGGACTTTTTGTGCACTTTTGTTTTGTTTTGTCACCATAGTTACCCATTAGTTTCACCTGTCATGTCACGCACCTTTTTTGAGTCACGCACCTGTTGTTAATCATGTCCATAGTATTTAAGTTCATTCATTTTCTGTTGTTCGTCCTGACGACCTCACAGCACATTTATGCTCTGTCCATGCCTGATACTTCTTTTCATGTCCATCGTTCACGCTGCTCCTTTTTTGTCCATGCCAAGTAAGTTTTCTTTATTCAAGCCATAGTTTGCAAGTTTTGTTTAATTGTTCATAGTTTCTGCCAATGTGCAAGTTTTGTGTTTATAGTCTAGTTTTGTTTCTCCGCCACTGTGCGCGCTTTTCGTTTATTCCTTTTTTTTGATAAATATAAATAAATCATGTACCTTCATTCCCGTCTCGCCCGAGCCAACTTTCCGTTGCATCCTGGAAAAGCACACACCCCGGACCAAGTCCTGACAGTAGGTCGTCAGCAGACCCGCTTTTCCGCACCTAAGTTGGCCGAGTTGGACATTTTGGACGAGGCTTCTTGGGCGGTCCTGTGCGCGATGGAGGAGGAAACTCGGCGCTACTCCTCCATGGAGTACAGAAACTCCATTTGGTCCCAGGAATGGGAGGACGCAGCGCAGCAGTGCCGGAAGCGCCGCTCCCGACGAAGGACGTCGGGTAGAACTTCCGCGAGCCTGCAGGACACGCCGCTCCCACATGCCCGCCCGGCTTCGCCCTAATGACGTCAAAAACCATGATTTCTTTTTTTCTGAATTCTTTTTCTTTTGATTCCCCGCTCCCCAGGACTCAAGCCACACCCAAGACACAAAACAATTTTTTTTCACCCACTCAATCCCAGGTACAAGAAAGACAATTTGGACAATTTAATGGGGAAGTTTCTGCCCTCCTCCGCCCACCCCTACAGAGAGTTCCAGACCGCAGGGAGCGCGTCTGGTATCCGCCCCTTGAGGGGGGGGCTGGGGTCGGGAGCTGTGTTGGTGGGGTGGCTCGGCATCACCATGCCAAGCCATAGCCTCCAGCACGGCCGCCACCACCAGTCTTCCGACCTGTCAAGCCACAGCCTCCAGCACGATACAACTGTATATGCATGTTGGACATAAACTTAACAGCAACAGTTTGCTTTTACGCCGACCATTACTGGTTACCTTATTTTTACACTTGTAAAACCAAATGTTAAAATACATGATCCTTGAAATCCATTGAAATGTCACTGTTGTCTCAGGGTTGTTGTGCAAATATTGGGGAAAAAGTACATGATCAGCCAATCCTGATTAATGCCTGTCACACCGCGGTGAGGGAAGTCTTGTCTTAGTTTTTTCTGTCTTGTGATTTGCATGTTTTGCTCCTAAAAACATCCAAAAAGCGCTAACAATACTCCATTTACATGTCATGACCTGAAAACTAACCAAATATGAGTGATATTGTTATTATAAGCACCAACGCAGGCGGACTATTTTTCTCAGCGCATTGATAGCAGCAGTGACGTGCAGTCACTATCAAATCAAATCAAATCAACTTTATTTATAGAGCACATTTAAAATTTACCACAGGGGTAGCCAAAGTGCTGTACAATGAGCAGGTTAAAAGATAAAACGAGTACCGAGCAAACACAACACAACACAAACAGAACACGATAAAAAATAAATAATTAAAATAGAATTAATAAAAAACATAAAAACATAAAAACAGGATCACAGCAGGTGTATTATGGGGCGCCATTGCAGGATGGATATCACTCAGTGTTAAAAGCCATGGAATAAAAGTATGTTTTTAAGAGAGATTTAAAAACAGGAAGAGAGGAGGCTTGTCTAACACTCAGGGGTAGGTCGTTCCAGAGCTTAGGAGCAGCAACGGCGAAAGCTCTGTCACCTCTAAGCTTCAGCCTTGTGTCAGGGACCGTCAACAGCAGCTGATCGGCTGATCTTAAGGATCGGGTGGGGCAGTAAGGCTGAAGGAGGTCGGAGAGATAGGTTGGCGCGAGGTTGTTTAGACATTTAAAAACAAATAAAAGGAGTTTAAAATGTATTCGGTAACGCACAGGGAGCCAGTGAAGGGACGCTAAAATAGGGGTGATGTGCTCACGTCTGCGGGTCTGTGTTAGCAGACGAGCAGCAGAGTTCTGCACGAGCTGCAGGCGGGCGAGGGAGGCCTGGCTAATGCCAACATACAGGGCATTACAATAATCAAGACGAGTCGAGATAAAAGCGTGGATTAATTTCTCAAGATCATGTCTTGATAGAAGCGGTTTCACTTTCGCTATTTGGCGTAATTGATAAAAGCTTTTTTGAACGACGCTGCTGATTTGTTTTTCGAATTTAAAATCTGAGTCAAACTTTACCCCCAGGTTTGTGACAGAGTCGCTGAGATACGGGGTCAGAGTGCCGAGGTCAACGTTGGGGGAGGGAGAGCGACTTGGACCGAACAACATAACTTCTGTTTTATCTTCATTTAGGCTCAGGAAGTTAGCTGAAAGCCAGACTTTGATGTCGTGCAGGCAGTCAATAAGACGTTGAACCGTGTTATTTTGTGCCATGGGAAAATAAATCTGGCAATTATCGGCATAAAAATGAAATGCAATACTGTACTTCCTAAAAATAGAACCAAGGGGGAGAAGGTAAAGCGCAAATAAAATTGGGGCAAGGATTGAGCCCTGGGGGACCCCATGTGGTAAAGGAGCTGTGGACGACATAAAACTGTCTACTTTTACACAAAAACTCCTGTCGGTTAGGTACGACCGGAACCAGTTGAGGGCGGCGCCCTTAATGCCCACACAGTTCTCAAGACGAGTGATTAAGGTGGCGTGGTCGATGGTGTCGAACGCAGCAGACAGATCTAAAAGCACCAGGACAACATATATACCAGAATCAGTGGACAGGAGGATATCGTTAAAAACTTTTAGAAGCGCTGACTCTGTGCTGTGGAGGGCTTTAAAACCGGACTGGAACAGCTCAGTGATACCATTATCCTCTAAGAAGGGCAACAACTGACTGTAGACAACCTTCTCTAATATTTTGGAAATGTATGGAAGATTAGAGATAGGTCTGAAGTTAGAGAGGAGAGAGGGGTCGAGGCTGGGTTTTTTAAGTAGAGGTGGTACCACTGCATGTTTAAACTCTATTGGAACTATTCCAGAAGAGAGGCTACTATTGATAATGTTAAGGACACTTGATCCAATAGTAGCAAGTACCTCCTAGAGGCAGGTGAGGCAGGGCCTCACGTGCCATCATGTAAAGAAAAAAAATGTAAAAAGAAAAAAAAAATGTAATTGTTATATGTATCCAGTGATTATACTATAAAGTTATTTTCCATTTAACTTCACCAGTTTTAGATTATTTTTTATTCAAAATCGCTGAATTTTCACATTTGCCGTTCAAATACTGAGAAGAGACGGTACCTCAACTGGCTGCACAGCAGCCAGTTGAGGCACGTCACTGAGTTGAGCCTCACCATGGATTGCGCAATGACTCGGCTAACTGCTGGCCTGCTGTGCAGTGAGACCGTATTGCTATATGAATCATATTATACATTTCCATAGTTTAGTTAGCTGAGGTATATAATGTACAGTGTATTTTGTCAACAACTGTATGTGTGTAACGTATTTCTTGTGCTGAGCGATCATAAAACTGCTGCGAAGACGCACTGTGTGAGGCTCGCAGTAATCCCGCCTCCTGGTGGTAGAGGGCGTTAGTGATCCCGGGGAGCATTTCTGCCACTACTCGGCTGCAGAATAAGTGACAACAAGCAGCGATCGTTTATTTTTTCCTCTCGCCTGGACTATTAACATGGAGGATTACCAGAGGTGTGGACTCGAGTCACATGACTTGGACTCGAGTCAGACTCGAGTCATGAATTTGATGACTTTAGACTCGACTTGACAAAATGTAAAAAGACTTGCAACTCGACTTAGACTTTAACATCAATGACTTGTGACTTCACTTGGACTTGAGCCTTTTGAATTGACATGACTTGACATGACTTGCTACTTTCCCCAAAACCCAAAGATGAAAAAGTTATTCGGGAGCGCTCCGTATTTTTCATTGTGTACTTGTCTATCAGCGTTGCGTGTGTCAGCTGGTGTGGTCTCAGTACAACAGCCAATCAAATTAGATCTACTTTGTTTTCATCACACAGCATTCATCCAATCAAATTGCAGGACAACCAACGAAGAAGACATGTCCAAACCACACGCCAGTGAACAAAAAATGATACCTAAAATAATTTTGTTTGGGTATAAAAATTACGAGGTGGTCAACACAAAACGGTTTGCAGTATGCAACACATGCGGTTCCAAAATTACTGATGGAGAGGCAACAACTTCCAACTTCGTCCGGCATTTGAAGTTGCACAAAGAACCGTAAGTTTTGAATGTAAGATAACGTTTATTGGCTAAGTAACGTGACTTTTATTTGCTGTGTAGTTAAATCAGTGAGGCTGTAAACTCACTGCTAACGTTATAACGTTATTGCAAACACGGGAATCTGTTGCAGTTCACTACCTTATTCATACTTTTTGTTCAGGGATTTTTTTTAAGCAGGGTTACGTTAGTCAATATATCACACGTAACGTTAGACGGCGGTCAGCAGCACCGCGTATTTTAGCCACCTAAAAAAAGACAAAAATAGTAAAATAAAGGTCAGTTAAAATGTATACTATATTATGAATATGTGTACCGTTTTAGCTTTCTGACATACTGTTGGTTGTTTACCTCAGTGGTCCCCAACCACCGGGCCGTGGCCCGGTACTGGTCCGTGGATCGATTGGTATCGGGCCGCACAAGAATTTTTTTTTTTTCTTTTCTTTTTTTAATTAAATCAACATAAAAAACACAAGATACACTTACAAGTAGTGCACCAACCCAAAACAACTCTCTCCCCCCTTTTGTTCTGGGCATTGAACATGAAGACTCTTCCTTCACTGTTCCGAGTGGCCATGAGAGTCTTGGCAGTGCCTGCCTCCAGTGCTCCAGTGGAGTGAGTTTTCAGCCATGGTGGCATCATACTACGCCCCCATCGTGCACAAATGACTGACAGACTCTTGGCTAATTTGGTCTTTTGCAGATGCAATGCAGCATAGGGCCCTGACATATAAAAAGTACAACTTTTTTGTTATGTTCACGTATATGTCATGTTTTTTCAATGTTAACACTTTTGTACAAATAAGTACATTTGCACTTTATTTTTCAATGTGTTTGTTCTGTAAAGGAATGAGTTAATGTTTAAAATGACTGGTTAATAGTGCTATTATAAAGTGCAATGTCAGCACAATTTTCTTTCCTGCAATTTAAAATGCACTTGTTTTAATAAATAAATACAGCGTTTGAAAAGCATACACAATCTGTGTTAATATATTAGTCTGTGGTTAAAAGGACTTGAAAGGACTCGAAACTCAAAATGCAGGACTTGGGACTTGACTTGAGACTTTCCAGTCTTGACTTTGGACTTGACTCGGGGCTTGCCTGTCTTGACTCGGGACTTGACTCGGACTTGAGGGCAAAGACTTGAGACTTACTTGTGACTTGCAAAACAATGACTTGGTCCCACCTCTGAGGATTACATATCTAAAATAAAACAGTTTTCTAAACTGGACTTTCAATGGAAGCAGGAGGTAATACTTAAAGGAAGATCTCCATCGAGACAGAGAGACTTTTAGCAGTGAGCTATTGCTAGCTTGCGCTGCTATTGTTGACGGCTGCTTCTTCTTCGTTTTAAACTTGCTAAAAGTAAATTCTCCATTATAATTCATGCATCTCTCACCCACTAGTAGACAAATGTGTCCATGGTCTGACAGGCTGGTGGAACTTTCACATCCCCCGAGATGGTGAAAAAGACGCTCGTTGCGGCAACTTTTTGTTAACCCTTTGTGAGAATTGTAATTTAATCTTCCTCTAAACGGTATTATGGGAGCAAGAGTGAAAGATGTTATATATATTTTTTTAAGCAACTGAGAAGTAATAAAAATTACAATATGGGTGTGAATTGATTTGTTGGAGCAGCCCTATATGTGTCAAATCTCTTTTAATTGAGACCCACAAAGTTGTGAAGCGACCACAGTGAGGCAGCTTTTTTGATCAATCAATCAATCAATCAATCAATCAATCAATGTTTATTTATATAGCCCTAAATCACAAGTGTCTCAAAGGGCTGCACAAGCCACAACGACATCCTCGGTTCAGATCCCACATCAGGGCAAGGAAAAACTCAACCCAGTGGGATGACAATGAGAAACCTTGGAGAGGACCGCAGATGTGTGTGTTTTTCAACTTTGTTTGAGCCAAGGCACATTTTTTGCGATGAAAAAATGCGGAGGCACACCACCAACAGAAATAATTAAAAAACAAAACTCAGTTGACAGTAAAAAGCCGTCGTCGCAATTGTTGGATACGACTTTAAACCATAACCAAGCATGCATCACTATAGCTCTTGTCTCAAAGTAGGTGTACTGTCACGACCTGTCACATCATGCCGTGACTTATTTGGAGTGTTTTGCTGTTTTAATTCTTGTCTTGCGCTCCTATTTTGGTGGCTTTTTCTCTTTTTTTGGTATTTTCCTGTAGCAGTTTCATGTCTTCCTTTGAGCGATATTTCCCGCATCTTACTTTGTTTTAGCAATCAAGAATATTTCAGTTGTTTTTAATCCTTCTTTGTGGGGACATTGTTGATTGTCATGTCATGTTCGGATGTACATTGTGGACGCCGTCGTTGCTCCACAGTAAGTCTTTGCTGTCGTCCAGCATTCTGTTTTTGTTTACTTTGTAGCCAGTTCAGTTTTAAAGTTAAAGTTAAAAGTTAAAGTACCAATGATTGTCACACACACACACTAGGTGTGGCGAAATTATTCTCTGCATTTAACCCATCACCCTTGATCACCCCCTGGGAGGTGAGGGGAGCAGTGGGCAGCAGCGGTGGCCGCGCCCGGGAATCATTTTTGGTGATTTAACCCCCAAATTCCAACCCTTGATACTGAGTGCCAAGCAGGGAGGTAATGGGTCCCATTTTTATAGTCTTTGGTATGACTCGGCCGGGGTTTGAACCCACAACCTACCGATCTCAGGGCGGACACTCTAACCACTAGGCCACTGAGTAGGTAGTTTCATTCTGCATAGCCTTCCCTAAGCTTCAGTGCCTTTTCTTAGGGGCACTCACCTTTTGTTTATTTTTGGTTTCAGCATTAGATACCTTTTTACCTGCACACTGCCTCCCGCTGTTCCCGACATCTACAACGCAATTAGCTACCGGCTGCCACCTACTGATATGGAAGAGTATTACACGGTTACTCTGCCAAGCTCTAGACAGCACAGACACTCAACAACACATCATTTGCAGACTAGAATTACTGATTTGCAAAAAATACTTTGAACCCAAATAGGTGAAATTAGATCATTTCCCACGGCACACCAGACTGTATCTCACGGCACACTAGTGTGCCACGGCACAGTGGTTGAAAAACACTGTGCTAGAGTATACAAATGAGTTTTAAGATTGGACTTAAATGTTTCTACTGAGGTAGCATCTCTAACTGTTATGCGCCTCCCGTGAGATTGTGCAGGTGTACCTAATATTGCGGCTGCAGAGCATCAGTCGGCTAATTAACTCTCGGCGACTGCGAGTGATTGGATTAGACACAGGTGGAGTGTGTCCAATATCAAAGTGTTAAGTGTGGCTATGTCGCCGAGCATTTAATCAAATGTGTCTTTCGTCTCGTGTCCTCGGGCTATCGATCTCCTATTACCTACACAAAATAACTGCAATTTCACCCCTTCTGTCTTCATTCCACGTCTTCTGGCATGAAAAGAGACCACAAGCGATAAATATCACTGACCTAAAAAAAAAAAAAAAAGAGAAAAAACGGGGGATTTCGGGGATGACGTGTGCTGCTGACTGATCAGCAAGGAGGTAACTGAAGTACTTATCAAAGCAGGGATTTAGGCCACACGTGCATCTTCATCTATTGACTCGCAGCAGCCCAGAGCAGCTACAAATGTGAAGAAGGTATTTCACTTGTGGACTTTGGACGTGGAGGTGCACTCAAAGCAGCCAAAGGAAAGTGGAATAGAAATATGTCTGACACAGGTTAAGTGCTTTCTCTTGTGCAAACATCAACCTTATTCTACGCTCTTGTCATCATGTGGACCACTCAGCCGGGACATTTAAGACCTTAAAGCTTTAATAAGTCTCAAGGAACAACAAAGCCTCCATGTAATTCCCACCTACAGTATAGTGAAGCCTGGCTCGACTTCAGCTCTGTACCTAAAGAAAATTCTCAAAGCCACAAACCTTCAATATGCACTCATAAAGTCATACTTTTATGTTTGCATGTCTGCTCTGGTAAAGAACTGCATTCTTCATTAAAGTCACCTATACATACACACATATATACATATATATGTATATACATACATATGTATACACACATACACATGTACACACACACACATATATATATATATATACCTGATTGCCCTCTCAACGGGGGGTGCTTACAAACATCAGTTGTCTACCAATCTAAGGTAATACGCAAGGACATTAACACATCCGACACATATGTAGGATTAACCGAGGGAGAATTCAAAACCAGATGGAACAATCACAAGGCTTCTTTCAAGAACAAAAACCTGCGAAATACCACAGAACTCAGCAAACACATTTGGGACCTCAAAGACAATAATGTTGAATATTCAATAACATGGCAAATTCTTGCATCCAGCACACCTTACAATAGTGGTAATAAAAGATGCAACCTATGCTTGAAAGAGAAACTGTTTATTATTTACCGTCCAGACCTGTCATCCCTCAACAAGCGCAGCGAAATTGTAACAACATGCCGCCATAGACGGAAACACCTCCTAGGTAACACATGAGCCAATCACCACGCCCCTAGGCCAGCCTGTATCCACCCACCCTGTGCCCTATATAAACCATGGTATGCAAATGCTCCCATTAAAATCTCCTGATGATTGAGGGTACCCCCCCTCATGAAACAGGCCTGTAGAGATGAAATAGTCTTGTGATTTTTTTCCCACACATACATATATATATATATATATATATATATATATATATATACACACACGCATATATACACACACACATATATATACACATAAATACACACATAAATATATACAATTTATATAAACATATATACATATATACACATATATACACACATAAATATATACAATTTATATAAACATATATATATATACATATATACACACACACACGTACCGGTATATATATATACTGTATATATATATATACACACTCATATATATATATATATATATATATATATACACACACATGTATATGTGTATGTATATATACATACACACATATATATATACACAGATATATATGTATATATATACTTAAATATATACACATCTATACATATATATATACATATATATATATATATATATATATATGCATATACATGTATGTGCCTATATACATAATACATATATATACATACATATATACACACATATATACATATATATACACACATAATAACAAAAATATATTTATAAAGATAATATTGCTGTTTTAATTGACAATGTCAAAGGCTAATTCTTTAAAAAAAATAGACATTTATAATTATAGTGTCAAAAAACCTCTACCCACCATACTGACAATCATTTCTCATATTTCGGTAGCTTTTTTTTTCAAGCAGCAGTAATGAATTACAAATTTTTAATGAATTACTAATATTAAATATTGTGTTAATCATTTATAACATGATTATAGTTTTTAATTACATATGACTAATCTAATCTGTATTGATATGTTATCATTAATATAGTTGCATTTCTGATGTTATTGTTATCATAATTCTGAGTACGAGCAATGCTATTGTTATAGTACAGCAGCAATATGGATCAACTTGTGACGACGTGGTCGCATCGTGATGCGGGTGTGGTTCTCCCAAGGATGCAGACGGCTTCGGACACAGCTTGCAGGTAGGAACAATGATTTATTTTAAATATAAATAATATGATGAATAAACAAAAGGGCTAGCGTGGGAGCTAGCAAACCAAAAGAGCCTAGCGTGAGAACTAGTAGCTAAGAAACAGTAAATAATCGTCGTCATCAGTTGTGTGAGAACAAACTAGGAAGCCAGACCGAGTGAGGCCAGCACAAAGACTAAATAGCCCTCTGATTAGTGCCCGGGCAACAGGTGCGCGTCCCGAACACTAACCAGAGGCAGGTGCGTACAATCTGCCGTCATGGCAACAGAAACAAACTAAACTCAAGGTGCTGAAAACACGTGACTAAAACATAAACAAACTATGATCCGGGCAGCGGATCGTAAAACAACTGTTTTTTTAATTGGTTTAAACATTAGCTATGAAATTCCATAGTTACCTATGTATGACAAAAAACTATCCTTATAAAGATAACATATCTGCCCACAGTTCTGACAAATATTTCTAATATTTTGGTAACTCATTTCTTTTTAATTACTTTTTTTTTTGCAAGCAGCAATAAATGAAACACACGTTTTTAATTATTTTAATTTGCGTCAACATTTAACAATTTAAAATAAAGCAATTGAATAATAACATTATTTATTTATTTCATAACAGAAAATGTTTTTATTACACGTGATTAATGTCATAAATATTATTATTATTAATATTATTAATACAATGAAACAGCAGTCATAAAACAATATTTTCAATTATTTAAATTTAGCTGGGAAATGTAAAAACTTAAAGTAATGTTATTACTAATTTCTAATTAATCACTGGTATTGATTATCATGTTGATTATTTATAAAAAGCTTGTAGATTGTTATTAGATGTGATGGATCTACAATGTATTGATATTTTATCATTAATATAATTGTATTTCTCTTGTCATTTTTATCATCATCATTATTAGTAACACGATTATCATAACAAAGCAGAAATAAGGAACAACTGTTATTCAATGGTTTAAAAATGTAGCTTTGTGTTGTTACCATGTGAAAAAAATACAAATAATAATAAAAAACTGTGTTTACAAAGATAATAATGGTCTGTTTTGATTGACACCATCCAAGACTTATTCATAAAAATAATATAGATTCATAGTTATAATGGCTAAAACAACCCACCATACTGACAAATATTTCTAATATTTTGGTAATTTTTTTTTTCAAATGCATTCAATGAAACAATATTTTAATGTTTTTAAATTGGTTCAAATGTAACAAGTTCAAATAATGCAACTGCATTGTAATAACAATATTGATAATAGCTAATTCATTACTAATGTTAATTATTATGTTGATTATGTATTCCAAGAACTACTACTGTTTTCATCACACGTGATTAATCTACATTGTATTGATGTATTATATAATATTGATAAAATACAATTTTAGTTGTCACCATTATCATTCATATTAACAGAAATATTATTATTATAATAAAGCTGTCATGTCTGTGTGATCAGGTTTTATTTTTGGACTTTTTGTGCACTTTTGTTTTGTTTTGTCACCATAGTTACCCATTAGTTTCACCTGTCATGTCACGCACCTTTTTTGAGTCACGCACCTGTTGTTAATCATGTCCATAGTATTTAAGTTCATTCATTTTCTGTTGTTCGTCCTGACGACCTCACAGCACATTTATGCTCTGTCCATGCCTGATACTTCTTTTCATGTCCATCGTTCACGCTGCTCCTTTTTTGTCCATGCCAAGTAAGTTTTCTTTATTCAAGCCATAGTTTGCAAGTTTTGTTTAATTGTTCATAGTTTCTGCCAATGTGCAAGTTTTGTGTTTATAGTCTAGTTTTGTTTCTCCGCCACTGTGCGCGCTTTTCGTTCATTCCTTTTTTTTGATAAATATAAATAAATCATGTACCTTCATTCCCGTCTCGCCCGGGCCAACTGTCCGTTGCATCCTGGAAAAGCACACACCCCGGACCAAGTCCTGACAGTAGGTCGTCAGCAGACCCGCTTTTCCGCACCTAAGTTGGCCGAGTTGGACATTTTGGACGAGGCTTCTTGGGCGGTCCTGTGCGCGATGGAGGAGGAAACTCGGCGCTACTCCTCCATGGAGTACAGAAACTCCATTTGGTCCCAGGAATGGGAGGACGCAGCGCAGCAGTGCCGGAAGCGCCGCTCCCGACGAAGGACGTCGGGTAGAACTTCCGCGAGCCTGCAGGACACGCCGCTCCCACATGCCCGCCCGGCTTCGCCCTAATGACGTCAAAAACCATGATTTTTTTTTTCTGAATTCTTTTTCTTTTGATTCCCCGCTCCCCAGGACTCAAGCCACACCCAAGACACAAAACAATTTTTTTTCACCCACTCAAACCCAGGTACAAGAAAGACAATTTGGACAATTTAATGGGGAAGTTTCTGCCCTCCTCCGCCCACCCCTACAGAGAGTTCCAGACCGCAGGGAGCGCGTCTGGTATCCGCCCCTTGAGGGGGGGGCTGGGGTCGGGAGCTGTGTTGGTGGGGTGGCTCGGCATCACCATGCCAAGCCATAGCCTCCAGCACGGCCGCCACCACCAGTCTTCCGACCTGTCAAGCCACAGCCTCCAGCACGACCGCCCTCACCAGTCTTCCGACCCGTCAAGCCACAGCCTCCAGCACGACCGCCTTCACCAGTCTTCCGACCTGCCAAGCCGCAACCCCCAGCTAGGCCACCTCCACCTGCTCCAAGGCTAGCACCACGGCTAGCTGCTCCAAGGCTAGCACCTGTCGCCGCACCAAGGCTAGCACCTGTCGCCGCACCAAGGCTAGCACCTGTCGCCGCACCAAGGCTAGCACCTGTCACCGCACCAAGGCTAGCACCAGACCCTCCACGCCAAGACCAAGACCCTCCACGCCAAGGCCAAGACCCTCCACGCCAAGTCCAAGACCCACCACGCCAAGCTCCGGTACCAGTTCCACGACGCCAAGTGCCGCCAGTCGCAGCTCCACGACGTCAAGACCTAGACCCGCCATGCCAAGACCTAGACCCGCCATGCCAAGACCTGCCATGCCAAGACCAAGACCCGCCATGCCAAGACCAAGACCCGCACCAAGACCAAGACGCGCCACGCCGAGCTTCGCCGCCTGACACGCCACGCCGAGCTCCGGTACCAGTTCCACGACGCCAAGTGCCGCCAGTCGCCAGACCACGTGTCCCCGAATCCACCGAAGCAGAGTTAGGTGGCGGCGGGGAATGGAACGCCGTTGCAGCAGGCGAGGCGGGCGCCCAGGGAATGGCCACATTCGTGGCCGACTGGGAGGTGGGCGCACTTGGCGTGGCGGGCGACCAGGTAGCGGCCATATCCGTGGCCAACTGGGAGGCAGGCGCGTCGTCATCGTGGCAGGCGTGGAAGCAGCAGATGATGCTGGCAGCGAAGCTCGGCGTGGCGCGTCAGGCGGTGAAGCTTGGTGTGGCGCGTCAGGCGGCGAAGCTCGGCGTGGCGCGTCAGGCGGCGAAGCTCGGAGTGGCGTGTCAGACGGCGAAGCTCGGAGTGGCGTGTCAGACGGCGAAGCTCGGAGTGGCGTGTCAGACGGCGAAGCTCGGAGTGGCGCGTCAGACGGCGAAGCTCGGCGTGGCGCGTCAGGCGGCGAAGCTCGGCGTGGCGCGTCAGGCGGCGAAGCTCGGTGTGGCGCGTCAGGCGGCGAAGCTCGGCGTGGCGCGTCAGGCGGCGAAGCTCGGCGTGGCGCGTCAGGCGGCGAAGCTCGGCGTGGCGCGTCAGGCGGCGAAGCTCAGCGTGGCGCATCAGGCGGTGAAGCTCGGCGTGGCGCGTCAGGCGGCGAAGCTCGGCGTGGCGCGTCTTGGTCTTGGTGCGGGTCTTGGTCTTGGCATGGCGGGTCTTGGTCTTGGCATGGCGGGTCTTGGTCTTGGCATGGCGGGTCTTGGTCTTGGCATGGCGGGTCTAGGTCTTGGCATGGCGGGTCTAGGTCTTGGCGTCGTGGAGCTGCGACTGGCGGCACTTGGCGTCGTGGAACTGGTACCGAAGCTTGGCGTGGTGGGTCTTGGTCTTGGACTTGGCGTGGAGGGTCTTGGTCTTGGACTTGGCGTGGAGGGACTTGGTCTTGGCGTGGAGGGTCTTGGTCTTGGCGTGGAGGGTCTTGGTCTTGGCGTGGAGGGTCTGGTGCTAGCCTTGGTGCGGCGACAGGTGCTAGCCTTGGTGCGGCGACAGGTGCTAGCCTTGGAGCAGCTAGCCGTGGTGCTAGCCTTGGAGCAGGTGGAGGTGGCCTAGCTGGGGGTTGCGGCTTGGCAGGTCGGAAGACTGGTGAGGGCGGTCGTGCTGGAGGCTGTGGCTTGACGGGTCGGAAGACTGGTGAGGGCAGTCGTGCTGGAGGCTGTGGCTTGACAGGTCGGAAGACTGGTGGTAGCGGCCGTGCTGGAGGCTGTGGCTTGGCATGGTGATGCCGAGCCACCCCACCAACACAGCTCCCGACCCCAAAAAGAAGTATCAGGCATGGACAGAGCATAAATGTGGTGTGAGGTCGTCAGGACGAACAACAGAAAATGAATGAACTTAAATACTATGGACATGATTAACAACAGGTGCGTGACTCAAAACAGGTGCGTGACATGACAGGTGAAACTAATGGGTAACTATGGTGACAAAACAAAACAAAAGTGCACAAAAAAATCCAAAAATAAAACCTGATCACACAGACATGACAAAAGCAGCAGTAATGAAACATACCTGTATAGCGGTGAAAAGGTAACAATTTAAAATAACGCAACTACATTACAATATCAATATTTATTACTAATTTCTAATTACTAATATTAATTATAATGTTGAATATTTATAGAATGATTATAGTTTTTGATTACATGTGATTAATCTACACTGTATTGATATTTGATCATTAATATAGTTGTATTTCTGATGGTGTCGTTATCATCATAAGTCTTATTATAGTAAAACGAGAATTATAGTAAAGCAGAAATAAGGAAGAACTGAACTTTTAAATCATTTAAAATTTAGCTGTGAAATGTAATTACCTTAAGTGTATTTTAAACCAACATGATACTATTATTATATTACATTATTATACATATTATGGTAATGTAATGGAGGCTGGCCAATGTGGCTGTGCCAAGTGTATGTTGGTCAACCTCACTCCTTGAGGTTGCGCTGGACATCGAGCCGACAGCCTGGGCCTTCAGCTCAATGCCTAGCACTCTTGACTCTCATTCGAAGGACCCAGTTTCCAACCCCGGCGGAACAGAAGCAGGTGCTGGACCAGGCAGGTTATGATTATTATATATATTATATATATTATATTATACATGGCACTGTTCGATTTTATATTATTATATTATTATAGATGTACAGGTAAAAGCCAGTAAATTAGAATATTTTGAAAAACTTGATTTATTTCAGTAATTGCATTCAAAAGGTGCAACTTGTACATTATATTTATTCATTGCACACAGACTGATGCATTCAAATGTTTATTTCATTTAATTTTGATGATTTGAAGTGGCAACAAATGAAAATCCAAAATTCCGTGTGTCACAAAATTAGAATATTACTTAAGGCTAATACAAAAAAGGGATTTTTAGAAATGTTGGCCAACTGAAAAGTATGAAAATGAAAAATATGAGCATGTACAATACTCAATACTTGGTTGGAGCTCCTTTTGCCTCAATTACTGCGTTAATGCGGCGTGGCATGGAGTCGATGAGTTTCTGGCACTGCTCAGGTGTTATGAGAGCCCAGGTTGCTCTGATAGTGGCCTTCAACTCTTCTGCGTTTTTGGGTCTGGCATTCTGCATCTTCCTTTTCACAATACCCCACAGATGGTCTATGGGGCTAAGGTCAGGGGAGTTGGCGGGCCAATTTAGAACAGAAATACCATGGTCCGTAAACCAGGCACGGGTAGATTTTGCGCTGTGTGCAGACGCCAAGTCCTGTTGGAACTTGAAATCTCCATCTCCATAGAGCAGGTCAGCAGCAGGAAGCATGAAGTGCTCTAAAACTTGCTGGTAGACGGCTGCGTTGACCCTGGATCTCAGGAAACAGAGTGGACCGACACCAGCAGATGACATGGCACCCCAAACCATCACTGATGGTGGAAACTTTACACTAGACTTCAGGCAACGTGGATCCTGTGCCTCTCCTGTCTTCCTCCAGACTCTGGGACCTCGATTTCCAAAGGAAATGCAAAATTTGCATGGTTGGGTGATGGTTTGGGGTGCCATGTCATCTGCTGGTGTCGGTCCACTCTGTTTCCTGAGATCCAGGGTCAACGCAGCCGTCTACCAGCAAGTTTTAGAGCACTTCATGCTTCCTGCTGCTGACCTGCTCTATGGAGATGGAGATTTCAAGTTCCAACAGGTCTTGGCGCCTGCACACAGCGCAAAATCTACCCGTGCCTGGTTTACGGACAATGGTATTTCTGTTCTAAATTGGCCCGCCAACTCCCCTGACCTTAGCCCCATAGAAAATCTGTGGGGTATTGTGAAAAGGAAGATGCAGAATGCCAGACCCAAAAACGCAGAAGAGTTGAAGGCCACTATCAGAGCAACCTGGGCTCTCATAACACCTGAGCAGTGCCAGAAACTCATCGACTCCATGCCACGCCGCATTAACGCAGTAATTGAGGCAAAAGGAGCTCCAACCAAGTATTGAGTATTGTACATGCTCATATTTTTCATTTTCATACTTTTCAGTTGGCCAACATTTCTAAAAATCTCTTTTTTGTATTAGCCTTAAGTAATATTCTAATTTTGTGACACACGGAATTTTGGATTTTCATTTGTTGCCACTTCAAATCATCAAAATTAAATGAAATAAACATTTGAATGCATCAGTCTGTGTGCAATGAATAAATATAATGTACAAGTTACACCTTTTGAATGCAATTACTGAAATAAATCAAGTTTTTCAAAATATTCTAATTTACTGGCTTTTACCTGTATGTTTGCATGTGTTGTATTGAATCTCACACTGTGCGTGTGTACCTAATGTCGTGGAAAATCGCTGCAAAACCGTCCATCTTGTATCACTAGCGTGATTTAGTCCTCATTCTGTTTTGTAACGACCATCTGAAAAAACAAAAGTGTTGCTGTGTCTTTAGACTAAAGCCTTAAAATGATAAAAAGGTCAAATTCAAAAGGTTAGTGGCCACCCTCCGAGTACAGATTAGCGAGTAGGTGATTGCATCTCCCGCACGTGCACGCACATGCACACCCAGGGACATATCAAAGAGGCCTTCTTGAGGCTGTGCACAGCCAACAGGTGCGAGATGAAATGAGAGCGCGTAGACAAAAGTGTAGTGTCAGTTACTTGGCCGCTCACCACAGTCCGTCAAGTCAAAGTCGCTGAAACCATAAAGCGAGCCTTGTTTGTTTGTGCCGACACTTTTTAGCCCAATGTGAAGGTGACATAAACAAGAATAAATACCACCATCATCTCCACTCTGCTGAATCTACTCTTTTGTTGCGCCCTTAAACGCGTTAGTACTGTGAGTACTGTACTTTTTACGCACCAGGTGTTTGATTACAACCTGCATCTTAGTTGTAGTTTTTATTAACAAATTTGGAAGTGTTGAAATCGCCATGTAAAATCGCTAATGCTATTCACTACCATGTCAAAAGCAAAGCCTGTGTGTATTAACATCAAGCTAATACATTTTTGGAAAAACCGAGCCTTACTTTACTTACGTTGGAGCGTTTTTTGAGTCAATTGCTTTTCCTGGTATTGAAAATTGTAAAATTACCTCGAGCAGATATGTCCAGACTACGACCATGCTGAAGTCTTCAAATTTGGCCGTGAGACGTCAAAAGTTTAATAAGGAACCTTGCCCGCAGGGAGGTTCACTTTTAAAGTCTGACAATTTTTGATGCTGCTTATTATCGTAATCTAGTGGACAACATGACTCATACAGGACAATTACCTTTAATTACGCTCTGGGTACATCCATGCGCAGCATTTACTTATCCAACCTAACGCAAACAGCCTTCCCTAGTCATGGTGCCTAAAAAAATAATAATAATTCAACCAACACAAAATGTCGACAGACTTGGTCACTTAACGTTGTGGATATTATAAAAAAATGTCCATTCACCATAAAAAATTCAACATAACACCCATCTACTGTAAATCCATTACAAAATGTGAAAAACTCTCCACACTTATCCATTTTTGGCGCATATTAGCTGCTTGATATTTCTGATTGTCACGGAAATAAAAAAGGCAGGAATCAAATCTTCACTAACTCTTATTATCCAATTATATTAATTATATATCAATTATATTAATATAATATGTACACATATACAGGTAAAAGCCAGTAAATTAGAATATTTTGAAAAACTTGATTTATTTCAGTAATTGCATTCAAAAGGTGTAACTTGTACATTATATTTATTCATTGCACACAGACTGATGCATTCAAATGTTTATTTCATTTAATTTTGATGATTTGAAGTGGCAACAAATGAAAATCCAAAATTCCGTGTGTCACAAAATTAGAATATTACTTAAGGCTAATACAAAAAAGGGATTTTTAGAAATGTTGGCCAACTGAAAAGTATGAAAATGAAAAATATGAGCATGTACAATACTCAATACTTGGTTGGAGCTCCTTTTGCCTCAATTACTGCGTTAATGCGGCGTGGCATGGAGTCGATGAGTTTCTGGCACTGCTCAGGTGTTATGAGAGCCCAGGTTGCTCTGATAGTGGCCTTCAACTCTTCTGCGTTTTTGGGTCTGGCATTCTGCATCTTCCTTTTCACAATACCCCACAGATTTTCTATGGGGCTAAGGTCAGGGGAGTTGGCGGGCCAATTTAGAACAGAAATACCATGGTCCGTAAACCAGGCACGGGTAGATTTTGCGCTGTGTGCAGGGGCCAAGTCCTGTTGGAACTTGAAATCTCCATCTCCATAGAGCAGGTCAGCAGCAGGAAGCATGAAGTGCTCTAAAACTTGCTGGTAGACGGCTGCGTTGACCCTGGATCTCAGGAAACAGAGTGGACCGACACCAGCAGATGACATGGCACCCCAAACCATCACTGATGGTGGAAACTTTACACTAGACTTCAGGCAACGTGGATCCTGTGCCTCTCCTGTCTTCCTCCAGACTCTGGGACCTCGATTTCCAAAGGAAATGCAAAATTTGCATGGTTGGGTGATGGTTTGGGGTGCCATGTCATCTGCTGGTGTCGGTCCACTCTGTTTCCTGAGTTCCAGGGTCAACGCAGCCGTCTACCAGCAAGTTTTAGAGCACTTCATGCTTCCTGCTGCTGACCTGCTCTATGGAGATGGAGATTTCAAGTTCCAACAGGACTTGGCGCCTGCACACAGCGCAAAATCTACCCGTGCCTGGTTTACGGACCATGGTATTTCTGTTCTAAATTGGCCCGCCAACTCCCCTGACCTTAGCCCCATAGAAAATCTGTGGGGTATTGTGAAAAGGAAGATGCAGAATGCCAGACCCAAAAACGCAGAAGAGTTGAAGGCCACTATCAGAGCAACCTGGGCTCTCATAACACCTGAGCAGAGCCAGAAACTCTTCGACTCCATGCCACGCCGCATTAACGCAGTAATTGAGGCAAAAGGAGCTCCAACCAAGTATTGAGTATTGTACATGCTCATATTTTTCATTTTCATACTTTTCAGTTGGCCAACATTTCTAAAAATCCCTTTTTTGTATTAGCCTTAAGTAATATTCTAATTTTGTGACACACGGAATTTTGGATTTTCATTTGTTGCCACTTCAAATCATCAAAATTAAATGAAATAAACATTTGAATGCATCAGTCTGTGTGCAATGAATAAATATAATGTACAAGTTGCACCTTTTGAATGCAATTACTGAAATAAATCAAGTTTTTCCAAATATTCTAATTTACTGGCTTTTACCTGTATACATACATACACACACACACACACACACACACACACACACACACACACACACACACACACACACACACACACACACACACACACACAGTTATTTTACATGCAGTCTGCTTTTGGCCATCGACCCAATTTCTTTAGCCCAATGCGGCCCCCAAGTCAAAAGTTTGGACACCCTTGGTAGTTTGGGTGAATGAGCTCTCAGTGCTGCTGGAGTGATCGCTAAGTGCTGAAATGCGAAGAGCTCCGGTCGTGTCGTCATGCGCAACCCAGGTACTGTCACATGGCACTGTTCGATTTTACGTACAAACGTAAATCGGTGCACGATATAGGACCGGCGGGATTTAGTACCGGATTCGGTACCCAATCCAGTTTTGACGGGCACTATTGACGGCGTGGCGCGGTTGGGAGAGTGGCCGTGCCAGCAACCAGAGGGTTCCTGGTTTGATCCCCAGCTTCTACCAACATAGTCACGTCCATTGTGTCCTTGAGCAAGACACTTCACCCTTGCTCCTGATGGGTCGTGGTTAGGGTGTGTGAATGGGTGAATGTGGAAATAGTATCAAAGCGCTATACAAGTATAACCCATTTACCATATTAGTTCGGCATTTATTATTAGACCAAATGTACTTCAACATTACCAAAAGATCTAACATTATGAAAAGTAATTTGCACAAATAAAGGCCTTCATGCTGATAAATGTCTTGCTGAAACAGCAGATGCCTGGTACTCTCTGCAGTTGAGCAAATACACTGCAGGCTCCCCTGCCACTATTTGAGGAAACATTGTCGATATGCCAATGAATGCATTCATGTAAGGTACACTGTCAACCCATCATTATGTCCTAATGGAGCACTCTGAAGTGGGCGTGGCCTACCTCTCCAGTGCGCCTGACCTTCCAGCAGCAGTCGTTGACCCCGGGTGGCCGCCGCTTTCAGCTTGGAGGCCTCTCTTCTAAACAAAGGAGGAGGGGAGATCAACAACAAAGACCCAGGCATGACAAGTCCGCACCTGCAAGCAGAGTCGCGGCAGGCCGTGGCATCATGAAGGGGAACACCACGCAACGTAAAGGTGCGAAACGCCTCCACATACAAGCATGTGCGGGAATAAAAGATGATAAAGTCAGTTGCCCTCAAAGATAGTGAAGAAGTGAAGAAGTATGAACAACAAGACGTCCTTTACATGTCTGTGCAGTGCAGAATAATCAACTGTTGTTTGCTTTTATGATACTGATGTCATCATAAGCTTACTTTTTCTGAGGGAGGCATGCTTGGGTGCCCCCTAGTGGCCACTAGGAGGAATAGCCACAGGCAAAGAGACACCATTAGGTACAGCTACATAATCCCAGTCATGTAATATACAGGTAAAAGCCAGTAAATTAGAATATTTTGAAAAACTTGATTTATTTCAGTAATTGCATTCAAAAGGTGTAACTTGTACATTATATTTATTCATTGCACACAGACTGATGCATTCAAATGTTTATTTCATTTAATTTTGATGATTTGAAGTGGCAACAAATGAAAATCCAAAATTCCGTGTGTCACAAAATTAGAATATTACTTAAGGCTAATACAAAAAAGGGATTTTTAGAAATGTTGGCCAACTGAAAAGTATGAAAATGAAAAATATGAGCATGTACAATACTCAATACTTGGTTGGAGCTCCTTTTGCCTCAATTACTGCGTTAATGCGGCGTGGCATGGAGTCGATGAGTTTCTGGCACTGCTCAGGTGTTATGAGAGCCCAGGTTGCTCTGATAGTGGCCTTCAACTCTTCTGCGTTTTTGGATCTGGCATTCTGCATCTTCCTTTTCACAATACCCCACAGATTTTCTATGGGGCTAAGGTCAGGGGAGTTGGCGGGCCAATTTAGAACAGAAATACCATGGTCCGTAAACCAGGCACGGGTAGATTTTGCGCTGTGTGCAGGCGCCAAGTCCTGTTGGAACTTGAAATCTCCATCTCCATAGAGCAGGTCAGCAGCAGGAAGCATGAAGTGCTCTAAAACTTGCTGGTAGACGGCTGCGTTGACCCTGGATCTCAGGAAACAGAGTGGACCGACACCAGCTGGACTGCTGCTGAGTGGTCCAAAGTCATGTTTTCTGACGAAAGCAAATTTTGCATTTCCTTTGGAAATCGAGGTCCCAGAGTCTGGAGGAAGACAGGAGAGGCACAGTATCCACGTTGCCTGAAGTCTAGTGTAAAGTTTCCACCATCAGTGATGGTTTGGGGTGCCATGTCATCTGCTGGTGTCGGTCCACTCTGTTTCCTGAGATCCAGGGTCAACGCAGCCGTCTACCAGCACGTTTTAGAGCACTTCATGCTTCCTGCTGCTGACCTGCTCTATGGAGATGGAGATTTCAAGTTCCAACAGGACTTGGCGCCTGCACACAGCGCAAAATCTACCCGTGCCTGGTTTACGGATCATGGTATTTCTGTTCTAAATTGGCCCGCCAACTCCCCTGACCTTAGCCCCATAGAAAATCTGTGGGGTATTGTGAAAAGGAAGATGCAGAATGCCAGACCCAAAAACGCAGAAGAGTTGAAGGCCACTATCAGAGCAACCTGGGCTCTCATAACACCTGAGCAGTGCCAGAAACTCATCGACTCCATGCCACGCCGCATTAACGCAGTAATTGAGGCAAAAGGAGCTCCAACCAAGTATTGAGTATTGTACATGCTCATATTTTTCATTTTCATACTTTTCAGTTGGCCAACATTTCTAAAAATCCCTTTTTTGTATTAGCCTTAAGTAATATTCTAATTTTGTGACACACGGAATTTTGGATTTTCATTTGTTGCCACTTCAAATCATCAAAATTCAATGAAATAAACATTTGAATGCATCAGTCTGTGTGCAATGAATAAATATAATGTACAAGTTACACCTTTTGAATGCAATTACTGAAATAAATCAAGTTTTTCAAAATATTCTAATTTACTGGCTTTTACCTGTAAGAGCTGTATGAATCAAAATCATAACAATGCACACTTTTGTCAAATATTGGATCATGATATAAATTGATTGAATATATTTTTAGAAACACCATTTAATATGAGCTATGACTGTGTAATATATGTTTATTTTTTATTTTTTATTTAATACCTTACATGACTGATAGTGTAGGTATTTTTAATGTATACAAAACATAATTTTTAAACTATTTTAGCTTTTCAATCATTGTTTTCGGTTTGATTATTTCATCTACATAGAATAGAATATAAGGCTTTATCGTCATCAAACATGTCATGTGATAGTTAATGCTTTTAAAAGTGATTTAAATGTGCTTTTATATATTTTTAAATCTTTAATAGAATTTTATAATTCTAAAATGACTTATTATTTTCACCCAAGTCTGCTGCAGAATTTCACGTGCTGGGTTTTTAACAAAGAAGGCACGACGACCATCTAGTGGACAAAAGCTGACAACACACGTTAACAACTGCACCTACCAAAAGATATCATAATTCCGTCCTGCATATAAACATATTTTTTATCATGGCATAATGTTGACACCATTATTAAAGAATTATTTAAAATGTAAAGATGAAGTGAATTCAAATATTTTAACACAAACCTGTTGTAGTCTTGTATCAAACACAGGTGAAATCACACTGAGCAATGGATGAATTATTTGTATGATCGAATGTTTTATTCTTCAAAGCAGCATACTTTGATTTATCACATCAACTGAAAGGCAGAAATAATTTAAAAAAAAAGAAAGCAGGAAAAGTGCCCTGAATTCCAAAAAACTATCCTCCTAAATTAATTTAAAAAAAACAAAAAACAAAAAACAACATTATATATATATATATATATATATATATATATATATATATATATATATATATATATATATATATATATATATATATATATATATATATATAAGAATACCTACCGGAATCAATAAAAGGCTATCGATGCTGTCATCTAGCAAAGCTGAATTTGACCAAGCAACCCCCCCGTACCAAAAAGCCCTTGATGAAAGCGGATACAATTTCACCCTCACCTATGAACCCACGCCAGGAAACCAGCCAAAAAAGAACAGAAAACGAAACGACATCATCTGGTACAACCCCCCATACAGCAAAAACGTCTCAACTAACATTGGACACAAATTCCTCAATCTGATTGACAAACACTTTCCCAAAGACAACACCCTAAGAAAAGTATTCAACAAGAACAACATTAAATTGAGCTACAGCTGCATGAACAATATACGACAAATCATCTCAAACCACAACAAAACAATTGCAAATGAGCCGTCGGCCCCCAGACAGAGCGACTCCAAAGGCTGTAACTGTCGAAAGAAACCTGATTGCCCTCTCAACGGGGGGTGCTTACAAACATCAGTTGTCTACCAATCTAAGGTAATACGCAAGGACATTAACACATCCGACACATATGTAGGATTAACCGAGGGAGAATTCAAAACCAGATGGAACAATCACAAGGCTTCTTTCAGGAACAAAAACCTGCGAAATACCACAGAACTCAGCAAACACATTTGGGACCTCAAAGACAATAATGTTGAATATTCAATAACATGGCAAATTCTTGCATCCAGCACACCTTACAATAGTGGTAATAAAAGATGCAACCTATGCTTGAAAGAGAAACTGTTTATTATTTACCGTCCAGACCTGTCATCCCTCAACAAGCGCAGCGAAATTGTAACAACATGCCGCCATAGACGGAAACACCTCCTAGGTAACACATGAGCCAATCACCACGCCCCTAGGCCAGCCTGTACCCACCCACTCTGTGCCCTATATAAACCATGGTATGCGAATGCTCCCATTAAAATCTCCTGATGATTGAGGGTACCCCCCCTCATGAAACAGGCCTGTAGAGATGAAATAGTCTTGTGATTTTTTTCCCCACACATACATATATATATATATATATATATATATATATATATATATATATATATATATATATATATATATATATATATATATAATGTTTTTTTTTTATTAGGGTGTCCAAAGTTAGGTCTCGGGGCCGCTCTTTTTACAAATAAATTTAAACAAACAAAAAAATAAATAAAAAAGATTAAAAAAATGAAATGAAAAGCACAATGTAAAGAATAAAGTTGCTGAAATGTTGATTTCAATACCTAAGATAGTGGTACCCCAACTTATGAATACACCAACGTGCGAGTATTGAGCGATACGAGCAGTCTGTGTTTCGTTATGCTTTAAGTTGCGAAAGTACATTTGAGTTACGAGCCTCGCCGCCACTAGTTGCCGTAGCGATTATCAGAACGAACCCCAGAAGAGCCGCCCCGAAGCACTCGGTCTTACTCGCCATAGCATTAGTTTATAGCTAGAGATCGACATAGATTTGTTTTTCCAACCACGAGAAGGAAGAAAGTGCGTGTGAAGGACAGTTCTGAGAAGAAAAAGTAGATGATATTCATGGAATTGAAGAAATAAATCATCAAAAACATGGCTGAGCGAGCAGTCGGCTTGGGAGGCAGCCAACGACAATAAAATAGGAACTAAACGGTGGACATTTATCCACGAAAATAAGGACAAGCAGCTTGAAGTCCGTTCTCCAAAGTAAATGCTGTACAATATTATTACATTATTTCATAAAACTACTGCAGTACATTCTATAGTATGGTTTTTCAAACAGTAATTATTTCCTCTCAGTTTGTTTGTCTTTTTGAAAAAGATTTACATTTTAAAATGGTGCTGAGGAAAAACAGGCAATATACAAGAGGAGATAGCAGAGGAGGTGATCTATTTTTGAAAGACACAAAAAATAAGAAAAAGGCCGGAAAAGGTGATGGAGCCAGCGTGAACACACACTTTATCAGCTCGGGAGAGAAGGAGGAGTAAATACCTTCTCAATAACGTAGCGCCTGTTTGGCTACGTCACATACCTCGGAGCGATGACTTGGCAGGCGTCGGCGTTTCCAACAGGCATGAAGAGTCTTGGTTGTAAACATTCAACATCTTCAATAATTACGATTGTCGGCCTCGACCCATTTTGAAGCAATTCATTGGGAGAAATGGACTCATGTCATCCAAGTCATGTCTTGTCTTTGGAATAGTTCTCCAATGTTTAAGATCCATTTCTGTTTTGGCACTCCTTCCCTTGTTTACTTTCTGGTTGTTAAGAGCGCTGATTAATCTCACCGGCCTCTGATTAGTGATCAGGAGGCTCACCTGCTTCTGATTGCTAATTTGGAGCTTCATATACCTATGTCACCTTGCCTTCCAGGCGGGTTAATTATTCGCCAGTGACGACTGTTTTTTTTGTTCAGTCTACATCAGGGGTCACCAACGCGGTGCCCGCTGGCCTGTTCTAAAAATAGCTCAAATAGCAGCACTTACCAGTGAGCTGCCTCTATACAGGTAAAAGCCAGTAAATTAGAATATTTTGAAAAACTTGATTTATTTCAGTAATTGCATTCAAAAGGTGTAACTTGTACATTATATTTATTCATTGCACACAGACTGATGCATTCAAATGTGTATTTCATTCAATTTTGATGATTTGAAGTGGCAACAAATGAAAATCCAAAATTCCGTGTGTCACAAAATTAGAATATTGTGTAAGGCTAATACAAAAAAGGGATTTTTAGAAATGTTGGCCAACTGAAAAGTATGAAAATGAAAAATATGAGCATGTACAATACTCAATACTTGGTTGGAGCTCCTTTTGCCTCAATTACTGCGTTAATGCGGCGTGGCATGGAGTCGATGAGTTTCTGGCACTGCTCAGGTGTTATGAGAGCCCAGGTTGCTCTGATAGTGGCCTTCAACTCTTCTGCGTTTTTGGGTCTGGCATTCTGCATCTTCCTTTTCACAATACCCCACAGATTTTCTATGGGGCTAAGGTCAGGGGAGTTGGCGGGCCAATTTAGAACAGAAATACCATGGTCCGTAAACCAGGCACGGGTAGATTTTGCGCTGTGTGCAGGCGCCAAGTCCTGTTGGAACTTGAAATCTCCATCTCCATAGAGCAGGTCAGCAGCAGGAAGCATGAAGTACTCTAAAACTTGCTGGTAGACGGCTGCGTTGACCCTGGATCTCAGGAAACAGAGTGGACCGACACCAGCAGATGACATGGCACCCCAAACCATCACTGATGGTGGAAACTTTACACTAGACTTCAGGCAACGTGGATCCTGTGCCTCTCCTGTCTTCCTCCAGACTCTGGGACCTCGATTTCCAAAGGAAATGCAAAATTTGCATGGTTGGGTGATGGTTTGGGGTGCCATGTCATCTGCTGGTGTCGGTCCACTCTGTTTCCTGAGATCCAGGGTCAACGCAGCCGTCTACCAGCAAGTTTTAGAGCACTTCATGCTTCCTGCTGCTGACCTGCTCTATGGAGATGGAGATTTCAAGTTCCAACAGGACTTGGCGCCTGCACACAGCACAAAATCTACCCGTGCCTGGTTTACGGACCATGGTATTTCTGTTCTAAATTGGCCCGCCAACTCCCCTGACCTTAGCCCCATAGAAAATCTGTGGGGTATTGTGAAAAGGAAGATGCAGAATGCCAGACCCAAAAACGCAGAAGAGTTGAAGGCCACTATCAGAGCAACCTGGGCTCTCATAACACCTGAGCAGTGCCAGAAACTCATCGACTCCATGCCACGCCGCATTAACGCAGTAATTGAGGCAAAAGGAGCTCCAAGCAAGTATTGAGTATTGTACATGCTCATATTTTTCATTTTCATACTTTTCAGTTGGCCAACATTTCTAAAAATCCCTTTTTTGTATTAGCCTTAAGTAATATTCTAATTTTGTGACACACGGAATTTTGGAAATTTCATTTGTTGCCACTTCAAATCATCAAAATTAAATGAAATAAACATTTGAATGCATCAGTCTGTGTGCAATGAATAAATATAATGTACAAAATACACCTTTTGAATGCAATTACTGAAATAAATCAAGTTTTTCAAAATATTCTAATTTACTGGCTTTTACCTGTATGTATATATATATATATATATATATATATATATATATATATATATAGTCCAGAAAATGCGGTACATACGGTCGGTATCAGCCGATCTTACTCTTGAATGAACGGTATAGGAATCCATCCATCCATCCATTTTCTACCGCTTATGCAGCATAAAACCCTGATCGTAACATCCCTGGTAACAATGTTACAACATTGTAACACCGATTTTACAAGGTCGAAGAAGTTGTGTACTGCTGATTCATCCATGAACAAAAATATATATATTTTTGTTGTTTTCCCACTTCTTCTTTCCATTGCAAGGCGGACGCAGACTGACTATTCTACACTATTCTCTCTCTCTCTCTCTCTTTCTCTCTCTCTCTCTCTCTCTCTCTCTCTCTCTCTGCACCAAATCTGTGTCTATTTTATAAGAACATACTATACTGTGTAATAAGATATCTACTGAAAAGCAGAAGGTTTTGGGGCTCTTTACACACACAACAAAATATAAACCTGACTGTACTGAACTGTTGCCTACTACAGTATATTGATAAGACAAGACTGCATAATCGCTTATTTTAGTTTAAAATGTGTTAAATCTCTTGGTTTTAAAATGAAGGGATAAGTTAATTCACATCAGAGCAGTAAAGAAGCAAAGATTTTACAATTCTTTTTTTTTTCCCATTGTTCACCATTTGCTGGAAACATCATTGAGTCAAAACAATAAGAGTGAAAAAAAGACTGACATTTTAGGTAAGCCAGCGAAACAATAACTTGTCAAAAAAAATGGGGTTTTAGGTACGGTCGGGTGACAAAACTGTAGTTTGACATTACAATGACATTTTGTATGGTAATAAGCACATTTAAATGTGTGTGCATGTAGAAATAGATGATACAATATATGTGTATTATTAAATAAATATTAATTGTATATAGTTAATGTTAAAGTACCAATGATTGTCACACACACACTAGGTGTGGCGAGATTATGCTCTGCATTTGACCCATCACCCTTGATCACCCCCTGGGAGGTGAGGGGAGCAGTGGGCAGCAGCGGCGGCCGCGCCCGGGAATCATTTTGGTGATTTAACCCCCAATTCCAACCCTTGATACTGAGTGCCAAGCAGGGAGGTAATGGGTCCCATTTTTATAGTCTTTGGTATGACTCGGCCGGGGTTTGAACTCACAACCTACCGATCTCAGGGCAGACACCCTAACCACTAGGCCACTGAGTAGGTATAATATCCATCCATCCATTTTCTACCGCTTGTCCCTTTCGGGGTCGCAGGGGGTGCTGGAGCCTATCTCAGCTGCATTCGGGCGGAAGGCGGGGTACTACCCTGGACAAGTCGCCACCTCATTGTATACATATATTAAATATTAATTAATATATAATAACATGTATCAATCCTTTATTTCATTGTGTTATTATGCGGTCAGAAAAGGTTGGTAGACCCTGTTTTTAACGGGTTTTTGCAATAAAACTCATACATCTTGAATGATGCTATCGACAGTGACGCCGAACTTCAATCAAAAACATCTGTAGAAAATAAGTAGTAATGGCAAAGAGGACAGGTGTGATGATAACCATAGAACACAGGGCATATTTAATTATCACAAGATCTATCACAAAACACTGTGATGGTAGCACTCTGCAAACACCCTCCTCTCCCCTCAGTTACAGAGGGTCAAATGGGACAAAATACAATACATTTTTAATAAACTTTAAATAACTTGAATATGCCATTAATTAGGTAGATTTGGAATTAAATCCATAAATACACTATTAAATGTGTAATTGATTCATAATTGGAATTACATACATAAATGTGTCATTAAATGAGTCTTTTTTTTTTTAATGTAATGTAAGTACATTGAATTATTTCAAGATTAAAATAATTATTTAATCATTTAATTAATTATTTCATGATAAATGAAGTATTTCATGATTTGGGGAATTGTTTCACAATTTAATACATGATTTTGCAATGGAATTCATTATTTTATGATTTAATTATGTATTTAATTATTTCATGAATGTATTTTAATAATATTAATAATAATAATAATAATAATAATAATAATAATAATACATTTTATTTATAAGGCGCCTTTCTTGGCATTCAAGGACACCGTACAAAATCACAACAATAAAATCAAATTGGATAAAAACAACAACAACAACAACAACAAAGAGAAAAGAAAAGATGATTACAATGAATAAGCAGTCAGGCATAGGTGTGTTTTGAGTCTTGATTTGAAGAGGGATATTGTCATGTTTGTGTAATCATGTTTTGTTTTAAGTCATGTTTTGTTTAGTTTCTGTCTTTTCACTCCCTTGTCTTGTCACCATAGTTACCACGCCTGCCAAGTTGACGACGCGCCTGCCTCCTCGTCGGCCACGGATATGGCCGCTACCTGGTCGCCCGCCACGCCAAGTGCGCCCACCTCCCAGTCGGCCACGAATGTGGCCAATCCCTGGGCGCCCGCCTCGCCTGCTGCAGCGGCGTTCCACTCGCCGCCGCCACCTAACTCTGCCCCGGTGGATACGGGGACACGTGGTCTGGCGACCCACCGCCATGTCCCCCTCCCGCCCTCCCATGACTCTTGTTAATTTTTATGGACATCTGGTATCTGTCCTTAAGGGAGGGGCTCTGTCATGTTTGTGTAATCATGTTTTGTTTTAAGTCATGTTTTGTTTAGTTTCTGTCTTTTCACTCCCTTGTCTTGTCACCATAGTTACCCATTAGTTTCACCTGTCATGTCACGCACCTGTTTTGAGTCACGCACCTGTTGTTAATCATGTCTGTGTTATTTAAGCTTTTGATTTTCTGTTGTTCGTCCTGGAGTCATAGCCTTTCTCACCCTGCTATCCTCGCATTTATGCCCCCTGTCACACTCTGTCCACGTCTGCGCACTTCAGGTCCATGCCAAGTAAGTTTGTTTATTATTGCCACAGTTAGTGTTTTTTTTATTGTTCATAGTTTTTTGCCCCCGTGCAAGTCTTTTGTTTTCATTAGTCAAGTTTTGTACCTCCGCCCCTGTGCGCGCTTTTTGTTTGATCCTTTCTTTATAGTTATATTATTAAAAATGTATTTACCTTCAAGCCATGTCCGATCCAAATCCTTTTGCATCTTGGGAAAACAAAAACTCCACAGTCCAAGTCTTGACAGATATTGAATCTAAGTTGGTAAAGAGTTCCAAAGATGCGGGGCAGAGAGCGGCTGAAAGCCCGGGCACCCATGGTGGACAGTTTAAATAAAGGGACAGTGAGATGGATGGATGAAGAGGATCTTAGGGAACGTGAGGGCGTGGCGACATGGATCAGGTCATTTTATCCGTCAAACTCAGCCGTCAAAGTCAGTGGGTGGGTCCTAACCCCTGATTGGTTACCTGCCACTTTCACTTGTCTGTAGAACTTCGACCAGAGAAGCCGAGGAGTATCGGTCGATACCTCGGTGTGAAAGTGCGGAAATAACTCCGACGACTTCAATCAATTCCTCGACTTCACCTGGTCCGCAGGTCTTGCTTCTACATAATCCGCAAGGTCTAAAACATTTACCATCAACTCTTGAGTAAATCTTCAATTGCCGCCATGTTTTCAAAGACTTCCAAAGTTCCAGGCTTTAGACCAGGGGTGTCAAACATACGGCCCGAAGGCAGGGTCAGGCCCGCGGACAGGTTTTATCCGGCACGCGGGATGAGTTTGCTAAGTATAAAAATGAGCCGAAATTTTTGAATAAAAAAAACTGCTGTTCTAAATGTGTCCCACTAGATGTCGCAATAGCAATTATTTGTATCTTTGTAGATGATGCGACATATGTACGAAAAAAATAAACCACATGATGTTAGTACATCAGTCGAGAAAAATGATCAAACTACATGAATAACATCCTGTAATTGGATTTTGATACTATTTTTTTTATCTTGATAGATTGAAAATGAACACCAATGAGTTGACTGATGAACATTATCCCATAATTTATTCAGAAAGTACAAACCCCGTTTCCATATGAGTTGGGAAATTGTGTTAGATGTAAATATAAATGGAATACAATGATTTGCAAATCATTTTCAACCCATATTCAGTTGAATATGCAACAAAGACAACATATTTGATGTTCAAACTGATAAACTTTTTTGTTTTTGCAAATAGTCATTAACTTTAGAATTTGATGCCAGCAACACATGACAAAGAAATTGGGAAAGGTGGCAATAAATACTGATAAAGTTGATGAATGCTCATCAAACACTTATTTGGAACATCCCACAGGTGAACAGGCTAATTGGGAACAGGTGGGTGCCATGATTGGGTATACAAGTAGATTCATCATTCACAAACAAGGATGGGGCGAGGGTCACCACTTTGTCAACAAATGTGTGAGCAAATTGTTGAACAGTTTAAGAAAAACCTTTCTCAACCAGCTATTGCAAGGAATTTTTCGGGATTTCACCATCTCTCCCGTCCAAAGGCAAAACCCAGTAACTCAACTTTGGTCAAAACTGAGCTGATAATAATTTTGGAGTTACTAGGACATTCTGAACGAAAATTGCAGGCTGGAATTGCGGATACCAATTAACATCAACAAAGCAGAAATCAAATCTCTGTGAATGGATGGGACTTTAATATAAAATAGATTGGTTTTCGTTTGTTTTATCAAAATCAGCTGGAAGTGAGTTACTAGGTTCTGCTTTTGGACGGGAGATCTACGGTCCGTAATATCATCAAAGGGTTCAGTGAATCTGGAGAAATCACTGCACGTAAGCAGCTAAGCCCGTGACCTTCGATCCCTCAGGCTGTACTGCATCAACAAGCGACATCGGTGTGTAAAGGATATCACCACATGGGCTAAGGAACACTTCAGAAACCCACTGTCAATAACTACTGTTGGCCGCTACATCTGTAAGTGCAGGTTAAAACTCTCCTATGCAAGGCGAAAACCGTTTATCAACAACACCCAGAAACGCCATCGGCTTCGCTGGGCCTGAGCTCATCTAAGATGGACTGATACAAAGTGGAAAAGTGTTCTGTGGTCTGACGAGTCCACATTTCAAATTGTTTTGATCGCTTTAGACCAAATTGGACTGATTTGTGCTGGCCCCGCCCACTGACTTAGATCAGCTTATTAGTGATTCCCAGAGCCCAAAAAAAGTCTGCGGGCTATAGAGCGTTTTCTATTCGGGCTCCAGTACTATGGAATGCCCTCCCGGTAACAATGAGAGATGCTACCTCAGTAGAAGCATTTAAGTCCCATCTTAAAACTCATTTGTATACTCTAGCCTTTAAATAGCCCCCCTGTTAGACCAGTTGATCTGCCGTTTCTTTTCTTTTCTCCTCTGCTCCCCTTTTCCTTGAGGGGGGGGGGGCACAGGTCCGGTGGCCATGGATGAAGTGCTGGCTGTCCAGAGTCGGGACCCGGGGTGGACCGCTCGCCTGTGCATCGGCTGGGAACATCTCTACGCTGCTGACCCGTCTCCGCTCGGGATGGTGTCCTGCTGGCCCCACTATGGACTGGACTCTTACTATTATGTTGGATCCACTATGGACTGGACTCTCACAATATTATGTCAGACCCACTCGACATCCATTGCTTTCGGTCTCCCCTAGAGGGGGGGGGGGTTACCCACATATGCGGTCCTCTCCAAGGTTTCTCATAGTCATTCACATCGACGTCCCACTGGGGTGAGTTTTTCCTTGCCCGTAAGTGGGCTTTGTACCGAGGATGTCGTTGTGGCTTGTGCAGCCCTTTGAGACACTTGTGATTTAGGGCTATATAAATAAAGATTGATTGATTGATGATTGATTTGACGAATAATTACATCTGTGCTGACACACAGGTTCATGAAATATTTAAATAAATCATAAAATCGTGAAATATGTTAAATATGTTAAATAATTAATCAAATCATGAAATAGGCAATAAGAATAATTAAATGAATCATTAAATAATTAAATAAGTAATCAAATTGTATAATAATTAATTAAGTCACTGAATAACAAAAAGAATATTAAAACATGAAGTTGTAAAAAAAATCATGAAATAATTAAATACATAATTAAATTATTAAATAATTAATTACATCGTACAATAGTTAACAAAATCATGAAATAAATACATAATTAAATACATTAATCAAATATTGGAATATTTAAATTTTTATTATTTTAATATTTAATATATAATTAAATGATAAAATGTACTTGTTCACTAAATAAATTAATGACACATATTTGAATATTTATTTATTAAACCTGGTCTCATCCATCCATCCATTTTCTACCGCTTGTGTCATGTCTGTGTGATCATGTTTTGTTTTAGTAATGTTCGGTTTAAATTTTGGACTTTTTGTGCACTTTTGTTTTGTTTTGTCACCATAGCAACCATTAGTTTCACCTGTCACGCACCTGTTTCACGTTCGGACTCACACACACCTGTCACCAATCATGTCACTGTTATTTAAGCCTACCTTTGTTCATCACTCGTTCTGCCTGCGTTGTTTTGATGTCACACCCGTTTATGTCTTGCTCTGTCCAAGTAAGTTTCCATGTCCATGCCATAGCTTCTGTTTAAGATTAGCCTCACTTGCGTTTTAGGCACGCTTGCCTCTTTTTTTGTTGTAGTTGTTGTTGTATTGTTTATGTTCGCGGTAGTGCGTGATTTATATTAATAAATCCTAGCCTACCTCCACGCTGTTGTCCGGAGCCGTCTATTTTGCATTGGAAGAACAACCCCGCAGCTAGCTGCGACCCCCACGTGACAGAACGCAGGCAGCAGACGTTCTTCCGCAGACCGGCCACGAGGAGGTGATGGAGACGCGCTGGCAAAGCTGGAAGCCAACCAGAAAGGCTTTTTCTCGCCAGCATGACGCGTCGTTCCCCCAAAACCCTCCCACGGACAACAAGATTCCCCAAGCAGCTCATTTTTCCTTGCCGCCGCAGGAGACCTGTGCTGATGACGTCATCCCGCCCACTGGTGATGACGTCAGAAACCAAGATTTTTTTTTTTTAGATTCTATTTACGCCCTCTGTCAGCCGCCCACCAAGGACTTCGTTTCAAAAAATAATCCTTTTGAGAATTTTTTTTCTAAATTTAGATTTTTTCAGACCCAGTCTAAAGTGGGGGTGGTGAATAGATTTTCTGGACAATTTAATGGGGAGGATTCTGCCCCCCTCCATACCTCCCCCCACCCACCCTTAAAGAGAGTTCCAGACCGCAGGGAGCGCGTCTGGTATCCGCTCCTTGAGGGGGGGGCTAGGGCTGGGAACTGCACTGGTGGGGTGACTCAGCTTAACCATGTCAAGCCACAGCCTCCCTCACGGCCGCCACCACCAGTCTTTTACCATGCCAAGCCGCAACCCCCAGCTAGACCACATCCACCTGCACCAGTAGCTCCACGACGCCAAGCTCCGGTACCAGCTCCACGACGCCAAGCTCTGGTACCAGCTCCACGACGCCAAGCTCCGGTACCAGCTCCACGACGCCAAGCTCCGGTACCAGCTCCACGACGCCAAGCTCCGGTACCAGCTCAACGACGCCAAGCTCCTGTACCAGCTCCACGACGCCAAGCTCCGGTACCAGCTCCACGACGCCAAGCTCCGGTACCAGCTCCACAACGCCAAGCTCCGGTACCAGCTCCACGACGCCAAGCTCCGGTAGCAGCTCCACGACGCCAAGCTCCGGTACCAGCTCCACGACGCCAAGACCCGGTACCAGCTCAACGACGCCAAGACCCGGTACCAGCTCAACGACGCCAAGACCCGCCATGCCAAGACCAAGACCCGCCATGCCAAGCTCCGGTACCAGTTCCACGACGCCAAGACCAAGACCCGCCACGTAACAGTCGGGAGTCTTCAAAGAACAGTTAGACTTGTCCTTTGTTTTACTTTAAACTTGCATGGCAGGTAGGAGGGTTAAAAAAAGTGTCTTAAAATGAACACAAGTTTAGCGATGACAAAGGTTAGAGTCGACACCGGAAGTTCAAATAAATTCCCTTGACAAAAAGTAGGTTTTTAAAAATAGAACAACTTCAGAGGAAGCGGATTATGTATCATTTTGTGTCATTGTCTTGTTGTTGATTCAATCCAGATCTGGCAAGTTGATGTATGCAAAGCGCTTTATTTTGGCGAATTCTAAATAAATATTGTCTTTCCAATTACAGCTCTCAGTTCATTTACTTCTTAGACTTTGTGGCAACTGCAATGTTTTTGTCTTTAGATGCTTTTTTTAAAATTTTTTAGCCGGCTTTGCTCTCCTTTCTCTCTCTCTCTCTTTCTATCTTCTTCCTTCTGCCCTTCTTTCTCTCTTTCCTTCCAGCTTTGTTTTCTTTCATTGTTATTTTTTTCTCTCGCCTGGGGAACCTGCCTTTCTCTCTCTTCCTCTATTCGTCTTTTCTTTTTTTGCTTTTTCTCACCAGTTGTGGTACTTTAAGGGGAAGAGAAAAGGCGGTAGGGGAGGTTAGTTTCAGTCAAAAACATGCAGGAATAAAACTTCCTCCCACGCCGCATCCAGTGTCTCCAGTCAATTTGTCATTCGCTCATATTTTTTAGGCTCTCATGGCTCATGGGACTCCGGAGGCAGCGGACAGGTACCGACAGGCCAAGCGGTGTGCGGCTTCAGCGGTCGCGGAGGCAAAAACTCGGACATGGGAGGAGTTCGGGGAAGCCATGGAAAACGACTTCCGGACGGCTTCGAAGCGATTCTGGACCACCATCCGCCGCCTCAGGAAGGGGAAGCAGTGCACTACCAACACCGTGTATGGTGCGGATGGTGTTCCGCTGACCTCGACTGCGGAAGTTGTGGATCGGTGGGGGGAATACTTCGAAGACCTCCTCAATCCCACCAACACGTCTTCCTATGAGGAAGCAGTGCCTGGGGAATCTGTGGTGGGCTCTCCTATTTCTGGGGCTGAGGTTGCTGAGGTAGTTAAAAAGCTCCTCGGTGGCAAGGCCCCGGGGGTGGATGAGATCCGCCCGGAGTTCCTTAAGGCTCTGGATGCTGTAGGGCTGTCTTGGTTGACAAGACTCTGCAGCATCGCGTGGACATCGGGGGCAGTACCTCTGGATTGGCAGACCGGGGTGGTGGTTCCTCTCTTTAAAAAGGGGAACCGGAGGGTGTGTTCTAACTATCGTGGGATCACACTCCTCAGCCTTCCCGGTAAGGTCTATTCAGGTGTACTGGAGAGGAGGCTACGCCGGATAGTCGAACCTCGGATTCAGGAGGAACAGTGTGGTTTTCGTCCTGGTCGTGGAACTGTGGACCAGCTCTATACTCTCGGCAGGGTCCTTGAGGGTGCATGGGAGTTTGCCCAACCAGTCTACATGTGCTTTGTGGACTTGGAGAAGGCATTCGACCGTGTCCCTCGGGAAGTCCTGTGGGGAGTGCTCAGAGAGTATGGGGTTTCGGACTGTCTGATTGTGGCGGTCCGCTCCCTGTATGATCAGTGTCAGAGCTTGGTCCGCATTGCCGGCAGTAAGTCGGACACGTTTCCGGTGAGGGTTGGACTCCGCCAAGGCTGCCCTTTGTCACCGAGTCTGTTCATAACTTTTATGGACAGAATTTCTAGGCGCAGTCAAGGCGTTGAGGGGATCCGGTTTGGTGGCTGCAGGATTAGGTCTCTGCTTTTTGCAGATGATTTGGTCCTGATGGCTTCATCTGGCCAGGATCTTCAGCTCTCACTGGATCGGTTCGCAGCTGAGTGTGAAGCGACTGGTATGAGAATCAGCACCTCCAAGTCCGAGTCCATGGTTCTCGCCCGGAAAAGGGTGGAGTGCCATCTCCGGGTTGGGGAGGAGATCTTGCCCCAAGTGGAGGAGTTCAAGTACCTCGGAGTCTTGTTCACGAGTGAGGGAAGAGTGGATCGTGAGATCGACAGGCGGATCGGTGCGGCGTCTTCAGTAATGCGGACACTGTATCGATCCGTTGTGGTGAAGAAGGAGCTGAGCCAGAAGGCAAAGCTCTCAATTTACCGGTCGATCTACGTTCCCATCCTCACCTATGGTCATGAGCTTTGGGTTATGACCGAAAGGACAAGATCACGGGTACAAGCGGCCGAAAAGAGTTTCCTCCGCCGGGTGGCGGGGCTCTCCCTTAGAGATAGGGTGAGAAGCTCTGTCATCCGGGGGGAGCTTAAAGTAAAGCCGCTGCTCCTCCACATCGAGAGGAGCCAGATGAGGTGGTTCGGGCATCTGGTCAGGATGCCACCCGAGCGCCTCCCTAAGGAGGTGTTTAGGGCATGTCCGACCGGTAGGAGGCCACGAGGAAGACCCAGGACACGTTGGGAAGACTATGTCTCCCGGCTGGCCTGGGAACGCCTCGGGATCCCCCGGGAGGAGCTGGACGAAGTGGCTGGGGAGAGGGAAGTCTGGGCTTCCCTGCTTAGGCTGCTACCCCCGCGACCCGACCTCGGATAAGCGGAAGAAGATGGATGGATGGATGGATCATATTTTTTAGACAAAATATCTTCCAACGTAAACTTGGATATGCTTTAGAGTAGTCACTACACAGCTTATACAGCCGTATAGATTTACTATCCACCGACAATGTCTAAACAGTACATACGCAAGCTGTACATTGACTACTCTAAAGCAGTGTTTTTTTAACCATAGAGCGTCCCTTAGAGGGCACATCAAAAATATCTGTTTCTCAGCTGCAGCAGGTACTCAGTTGTAATACACTTTTCCACCACTTGTGGCAGTAATGACAATATCAAACAAACAGAAGAAGTATGGCGCTTAAGTCATAGAGAAGTGTCTTAAGTGCAAAAAATATGACTAAATTGTTGAGGATGTTTTTTTCATTTTCAAATTTTTTTGACAGTTTAGTTAAGAAACATATTCAATTTTAATGTAGTTTAATTTATTTTAGCATAACAAAATAGCATGTAAATTTAGTTTTTGTACTTTTTCTAATCACCTAAGCCCAAGGTGTATGTGTTAAAAATCATTGTTGCGATTAAAATCGACAGGAATATTTCTAATTCAAAATTAATAATTGAGTGGGCCCTGGGGCCCCCTGTTTCGGAAAAGGTGGGCCCCGAAGTCAAAAAGGTTAAAATATCTAAAAGTATCTCTAAACTTTAAGGTTAAACAAGGCAAGCAGAGGTGGACGGAACACACAATGGAAGCTAAACCAACAAAGAGGAATTGGTGCCAAAAAAGGAAGAGGAACTCTTTTGTTTGGAGTTTAAAAAGTCAGATGCCCACCAAGCATACTTGCCAACCCTCCCGAATTTTCCGGGAGACTCCCGAAATTCAGCGCCTCTCCCGAAAACCTCCCGGGACAAATATTCTCCCGAAAATATATATATATATATATATATATATATATATATATATATATATATATATATATATATATATATATATATATATATATATATATATATATATATATATATATATATATATGTATGTGTGGGAAAAAAAATCACAAGACTATTTCATCTCTACAGGCCTGTTTCATGAGGGGGGGTACCCTCAATCATCAGGAGATTTTAATGGGAGCATTCGCATACCATGGTTTATATAGGGCACAGAGTGGGTGGGTATTCCGCAGGTTTTTGTTCCTGAAAGAAGCCTTGTGATTGTTCCATCTGGTTTTGAATTCACCCTCGGTTAATCCTACATATGTGTCGGATGTGTTAATGTCCTTGCGTATTACCTTAGATTGGTAGACAACTGATGTTTGTAAGCACCCCCCGTTGAGGGGGCAATCAGGTTTCTTTCGACAGTTACATGCTTTGTTGGTTTTGGATTCGCTCTGACTGGGGGTCGACGGCTCATTTGCAATTGTTTTGTTGTGGTTTGAGATGATTTGTCGTATATTGTTCATGCAGCTGTAGCTCAATTTAATGTTGTTCTTGTTGAATACTTTTCTTAGGTTGTTGTCTTTGGGAAAGTGTTTGTCAATCAGATTGAGGAATTTGTGTCCAATGTTCGTTGAGACGTTTTTGCTGTATGGGGGGTTGTACCAGATGATGTCGTTTCGTTTTCTGTTCTTTTTTGGCTGGTTTCCTGGCGTGGGTTCATAGGTGAGGGTGAAATTGTATCCGCTTTCATCAAGGGCTTTTTGGTACGGGGGGGTTGCTTGGTCAAATTCAGCTTTGCTAGATGACAGCATCGATAGCCTTTTATTGATTCCGGTAGGTATTCTTTTCGTGGTGGTGGGTGGGTGGTTGCTGTCATGGTGCACGTATTGGAGTGTTGTGTTGGGTTTCGTGAATGGTTGGTAGCTGTTATTTCTCAGGTTGAAAGTGACGTCAAGGAAGTTGACGGTTTGCTTGTTGGCTTCAATCGTGATCCGTAGGCCGTTCTCTTTGAAAATTTGGCATATGCGCTTCTTGGTATTCTCGCTGCTCCTTGGCGAGGCGCGACACACTGCCAGTCCGTCATCACGGTAAATACCAAGGTTCAGATTGAGGCTAGCGAGCTGGGAGAGGAGGAAACTCCCAACGAGTTCACACGTTTCTGCTCCGTCAAAACTTCCCATAGTGACGTCAAATGTTGCATTGTTCTTTTTTTGCCATGGTGTACTGTTGTGGATGAGAATGGAGTTTTTTGCGTGGATGATGATGTTTCTTTCGTTGCCTGTGATTGAGTCGTAGTCTGAGGCGAAGTCTAGTGCTTGAGTCAGTAGGTCTTGCGTGATGGAAGGGTAAAATTCCTCGATATCAAAGGAGATAAAGTTGTGCTGTTGTTTGTATATATATATATATATGTATATGTACATGTATGTATATATATGTATGAAATACTTGACTTGGTGAATTCTAGCTGTCAATATACTCCTCCCCTCTTAACCACGCCCCGCCATCACTCAACCACGCCCCCCCCCCTCTCCTGAAATCGGAGGTCTCAAGGTTGGCAAGTATGCCACCAAGCAACAGTCATTTTGAAAACATGACGCCAACTAGTCGTTACTGGCAACTTGAAGGCGTCTATACGATTCTATGACTTGAAGACACGGCATGAAGAACAGTGTTAAAATGCGATAAAATGTGACAAAATACTAACCTTAGCATAATGAAGACTAACAGAGTCCTTGTCCAATGACAAGCAGTTCTGCAGACATCGAGGAATGACAGATGCTATCTCTAATTTCAGATCTGTAGATATTACCCTAGTATGCACTTTTGAAAAGAAGAGCTGGCATTAAAAATAGTTTTCATAGTTTTTTTAATTCTCTTCTCCTTTTTACATGTAAAATGTGTGTTTTTTTAAATTAAAGGAGAAAAGATAAGCAAAATTGTCATGCATTTTTTATGTGTATTGTCAGAACGATATAGCAAAAATACACTTAAATCACCACATTTGTCTTGAACTGCATTAAACTTCTTTTAAAGAAAACACACACACCATATGTGGCCTTCACTCTGCCTGACTACTATCACTATCTAGGGTTTTGGAGACATTGATCAATGATGAATGGTTTTGAGAAAGCTCAAGCTATCTTCGATGGGTAAAAAATGTTAAAGATAAAATTCAGGACAAGGAAGAACTAGCCTGTGATAATTTTTTTAATCATAAGAATAATTTTAATTAGTTACACATCCTTTTGACAAAAAAAAATTCCTCTTTTCGATAGCCTTGGACATGAACACTTTTTCACCATGACTCATTGGACTTTTACTATAAACACAGTGAAGATTTCTTCATCGCGGCACACTTTTGCAATAGCTTGCTTGTGGAGATGTCCACTCGTGGTGCTTACGTACACAATTGACAATGCTTTTGTGGGAGTGAGACCAACGCTGTAACATTTAC
>NC_084576.2:1652500-1697500 GCF_033978685.3 Nerophis lumbriciformis
AACAGAGTGGACCGACACCAGCAGATGACATGGCACCCCAAACCATCACTGATGGTGGAAACTTTACACTAGACTTCAGGCAACGTGGATCCTGTGCCTCTCCTGTCTTCCTCCAGACTCTGGGACCTCGATTTCCAAAGGAAATGCAAAATGTGCATGGTTGGGTGATGGTTTGGGGTGCCATGTCATCTGCTGGTGTCGGTCCACTCTGTTTCCTGAGATCCAGGGTCAACGCAGCCGTCTACCAGCAAGTTTTAGAGCACTTCATGCTTCCTGCTGCTGACCTGCTCTATGGAGATGGAGATTTCAAGTTCCAACAGGACTTGGCGCCTGCACACAGCGCAAAATCTACCCGAGCCTGGTTTACGGACCATGGTATTTCTGTTCTAAATTGGCCCGCCAACTCCCCTGACCTTAGCCCCATAGAAAATCTGTGGGGTATTGTGAAAATGAAGATGCAGAATGCCAGACCCAAAAACGCAGAAGAGTTGAAGGCCACTATCAGAGCAACCTGGGCTCTCATAACACCTGAGCAGTGCCAGAAACTCATCGACTCCATGCCACGCCGCATTAACGCAGTAATTGAGGCAAAAGGAGCTCCAACCAAGTATTGAGTATTGTACATGCTCATATTTTTCATTTTCATACTTTTCAGTTGGCCAACATTTCTAAAAATCCCTTTTTTGTATTAGCCTTAAGTAATATTCTAATTTTGTGACACACGGAATTTTGGATTTTCATTTGTTGCCACTTCAAATCATCAAAATTAAATGAAATAAACATTTGAATGCATCAGTCTGTGTGCAATGAATAAATATAATGTACAAGTTACACCTTTTGAATGCAATTACTGAAATAAATCAAGTTTTTCAAAATATTCTAATTTACTGGCTTTTACCTGTATATATATATATATATATATATATATATATATGTATATATATATATATATATATATATATATATATATATATATATATATATATATATATATATATATATATATATATATATATATATATATATATATGACGATATATATGTGGTTTAATATTATATATGGTAGAGTGTAATATTACAGGCTCGCACTACAACCATTGGGTGAACAGTGCTAAGCCACACTTTTATACAACACAGGGACAGTTTCAACAAGCAAGAACATTACCAACAAATAAAATAAGATATTCTTGTTACAATTCACTCTGCCTGACTGCTATCACAACATATTGTTTTCGAGACAATGATGCGTATTTTTGGTTATTTTGAGTCATTTCCTTGGAAGTCCTTGTGGATTCTTTGTGACTCTTATACTACAAAGAGAGTGAAGACTCTTTCATTGGGGCTCACTTTTGCAATAGCAATAGCAAGCTCGTGGTACTGACGTACACAATCGACAATGCTTTTAATAGTGAGATTTACCTGTGATCGGTTTTAATAAATGCTTGTGGAATCTTCCAGAAGACCCGACCTCTAACTGTTCAACAAAAGAACACTAACTACTGAGGTATCTTTAACGACACACACTCATTGCAGTGTGCAGTCCTAGTGAGGACCCCTGCTGAATAAAGGTCATTTGTCAAGATATTTTTTTTTCCTGAGTCGGCTTTAAGCGCATCCATTTCGCTCTTGTTGTTGATTTTGGGATAAAACAAACAACATGTTTACTTGACCCACTTCCTGGGAAACTTATCAAGGAGCTTTTTGTATTATTAGGTCCATCAGTGCTAAATATTATAAACTTATCACTTTCCTCTGGCACTGTTCCCCTAGCATTCAAGAAAGCGGTTATTCATCCTCTGCTCAAAAGACCTAACCTTGATCCTGACCTCATGGTAAACTACCGACCGGTGTCCCACCTTCCCTTTATTTCGAAAATCCTCGAAAAAATTGTCGCACAGCAGCTAAATGAACACTTTGTGTCTAACAATCTCTGTGAACCTTTTCAATCCGGTTTCAGGGCAAATCACTCTACGGAGACAGCCCTCGCAAAAATGACTAATGATCTACTGCTAACGATGGATTCTGATGCGTCATCTATGTTGCTGCTTCTTGATCTTAGCGCTGCTTTCGATACCGTCGATCATAATATTTTATTAGAGCGTATCAAAACACGTATTGGTATGTCAGACTTAGCTTTGTCGTGGTTTAACTCTTATCTTACTGACAGGATGCAATGCGTCTCCCATAATAATGTGACCTCGGACTATGTTAAGGTAACGTGCGGAGTTCCTCAGGGTTCGGTTCTTGGCCCTGCACTCTTTAGTATTTACATGCTGCCGCTAGGCGACATCATACGCAAATACGGTGTTAGCTTTCATTGCTATGCTGATGACACCCAACTCTACATGCCCCTAAAGCTGACCAGCACGCCGGATTGTAGTCAGCTGGAGGCGTGTCTTAATGAAATTAAACAATGGATGTCCGCTAACTTCTTGCAACTCAACGCCAAGAAAACGGAAATGCTGATTATCGGTCCTGCTAAACACCGACATTTATTTAATAATACCACCTTAACATTTGACAACCAAACAATTACACAAGGCGAATCAGTAAAGAATCTGGGTAGTATCTTCCACCCAACTCTCTCCTTTGAGTCACACATTAAGAGTGTTACTAAAACGGCCTTCTTTCATCTCCGTAATATCGCTAAAATTCGTTCTATTTTATCCACTAGCGACGCTGAGATCATTATTCATGCGTTCGTTACGTCTCGTCTCGACTACTGTAACGTATTATTTTCGGGTCTCCCTATGTCTAGCATTAAAAAATTACAGTTGGTACAAAATGCGGCGGCTAGACTTTTGACAAGAACAAGAAAGTTTGATCATATTACGCCTATACTGGCTCACCTGCACTGGCTTCCTGTGCACTTAAGATGTGACTTTAAGGTTTTACTACTTACGTATAAAATACTACACGGTCTAGCTCCGTCCTATCTTGTCGATTGCATTGTACCATATGTCCCGGCAAGAAATCTGCGTTCAAAGAACTCCGGCTTATTAGTGATTCCCAGAGCCCAAAAAAAGTCTGCGGGCTATAGAGCGTTTTCTATTGGGGCTCCAGTACTATGGAATGCCCTCCCGGTAACAATTAGAGATGCTACCTCAGTGGAAGCATTTAAGTCCCATCTTAAAACTCATTTGTATACTCTAGCCTTTAAATAGCCCCCCTGTTGGACCAGTTGATCTGCCGTTTCTTTTCTTTTCTCCTCTGCTCCCCTTTTCCTTGAGGGGGGCACAGGTCCGGTGGCCATGGATGAAGTGCTGGCTGTCCAGAGTCGGGACCCGGGGTGGACCGCTCGCCTGTGCATCGGCTGGGAACATCTCTGCGCTGCTGACCCGTCTCCGCTCGGGATGGTGTCCTGCTGGCCCCACTATGGACTGGACTCTTACTATTATGTTGGATCCACTATGGACTGGACTCTCACAATATTATGTCAGACCCACTTGACATCCATTGCTTTCGGTCTCCCCTAGAGGGGGGGGGGTTACCCACATATGCGGTCCTCTCCAAGGTTTCTCATAGTCATTCACATCGACGTCCCACTGGGGTGAGTTTTTCCTTGCCCGTATGTGGGCTTTGTACCGAGGATGTCGTTGTGGCTTGTGCAGCCCTTTGAGACACTTGTGATTTAGGGCTATATAAATAAAGATTGATTGATTGATTGATTGATGATTTTATTACCGCCAGGCTGTCTAGTGAGTCGAGCGAACCTAAGGATTTTTTTTTCTTCATGGAAGCCAAAAAAATGGACAAAAACTGGTATTTCCTGGGGGGAAAACGAGATGGTTTACAGGTATGGTTGTAGCAATGGCAGCTGTGTGTGAAGACAATTTGTGCTTTGCAGGAACATAATCATCTCTGCGGGGGGTGACCGACCACCTTCACAGGAAGCTGCAATGCATGGTGGGGCCTTTGCTAAAAAAAAAACTATAAAATGTTTTTCAACATAACTGATGATGTATGGAAATATATAAGAAGGAAACGGGAAAAAATCCATCACTGTAAGACAGAACCGTGGCAGCCAGTTAATCTCCTGATATCATGACGGAAATCATACCCTTTTCTTTATGATAGGAAAAGACTACCGCACCCCGCACCTTGGCTTTCTATCTCCCAGCCGCACATTCTCACCCGAGACAATTTAATGCATGACTCAATGGCATTGAGAGTGGGCTTGGATGAATTGGAAATGATTAAAAATGTAGAATTGACAGGGAAACCAATAAAAAAAGAAGAAGAAAAAAAAACTTTCCTTCCATAAGTAAGAAGAAGCAAGAAAAAGAAAAGGCAGCATGATGGAATGGCAGGCTTGAAGGGGAGAGAAAGGTGAAAGACAGATGAAAGTGAAGAGAGATAAAAGCGGGAGTGAGGAGGGAGCGGGATAAAGCAGGAGGAAGGGAGGCAGAGATGAAAGCAAAATGAGAAAAGATAAGAACAGAGTGAGGGAGACAGACAGGGAAAAAAAAAACGGAGAAAGAGATAGAGTATGCAGCGGAGAGAGAGGTAACCATGGAAACAAGGGGAAGGTACAAAAGAAGAGATAGACAAAAGGGTTTGATTAAAAAAAAAAGAAAGAAAGAAACTTGGTCGAAAAAGAAGAAGTCATTCCGGCTGAGATTCGTTATTGCCAACTGAGGGACAGCGAAGACATGTCGACACTTACACTTAGAAGACGTCTTGTGTCCGCTCAGGAGAGCCCTGGTGTTAATGGAGCTCATTGTGGGCCTCACCTCCAGTACGTCTCGGGCCTCTTTCCCCATCGCCAGAGCCGATATTAAAGCTTCACGCGGTACGACAGCGGTGGATATTTTCCAGGGCAGAGTCGTCCATATCGTACTGAATTGAAAACGTCTCCTAAATTCCAATCCAATTCCATCTATCCAGCCTCTGTCGCGTCCCTCGTTAGGGTCGCAGGTGAGCTGGAGCCCATCCCGGTGGGTTTTGGGCAAAAAGGTGGCGTACACTCTGGGGCTGGTCGCTAGCCAATCATGGGGCACCCACAAACAAACACCCTTTCAAACCCAATTCAGTTGCATGGATTTGAATCCAATTTGAATTAAAGTTAAAGTTAAAGTTAAAGTACCAATGATTGTCACACACACACTAGGTGTGGCGAGATTATTCTCTGCATTTGACCCATCACCCTTGATCACCCCCTGGGAAGTGAGGGGAGCAGTGGGCAGCAGCGGTGGCCGCGCCCGGGAATCATTTTGGTGATTTAACCCCCAATTCCAACCCTTGATGCTGAGTGCCAAGCAGGGAGGTAATGGGTCCCATTTTTATAGTCTTTGGTATGACTCGGCCGGGATTTGAACTCACAACCTACCGATCTCAGGGCGGACACTCTAACCACTAGGCCACTGAGTAGGTGGCCTAGAATTGGGTTTGCAGACAGGAAGTAGAATTGAAGTTCCAAAATTGGAATTTTGCAAAAGTCTGATCCATAAAAAACATCCTTATTCTACCACTTATATTGTTCAGTGTAACAGCTAGCTGGAGCCTACCCCAGCTGACTTAAATCCCCAGTCCATCAGAAGGCACATATAGACCAACAACCATTCACACCAAGGGTTTCAAACTCACTTGACCTGGGTCTGGCTGTACCAAGCTTTCACTTCAGGATCACATTTTACTAAATGAGTTAACTACTTTTACCACCGACCAACTTAGTGGCCTATTGGTTAGCGTGTCCGCCCTGAGATCGGTAGGTTGTGAGTTCAAAGTCCGGCCGAGTCATACCAAAGACTATAAAAATGGGACCCATTACCTCCCTGTTTGGCACTGAGCATCAAAGGTTGGAATTGGGGGTTAAATCACCAAAAATGATTTGGTAAGAGCTGCTGCCCACTGCTCCCCTCACCTCCCAGGGGGTGATCAAAGGTGATGGGTCAAATGCAGAGAATAATTTTGCCACACCTAGTGTGTGTGTGACAATCATTGGTACTTTATAGTGACCCTGAGCAATAGTAGGACTTAAGTCATTGAAATGTCTAATTGAATGTGAAAATGGTATATTTTGAGTTCCCCAAGACGTGGTCACAGACATTTCTGCTTGCTTACAGGAAGTTTCTCTTTGTGGGCAACAGTATGCTTTGCTTGCAATTGCACTAGACTACGGAGGTAAATAGCAGGCTACGAAATATGGGTCCTGATTTTCACAGACTCTTGGCGGGTCCGAACTAGGCATGCACCGATCGATCAGTCACTGATCACTATCAGACAATTTCTGTGAAAAAGTGCAAGACCGACCAATGCCGATGAATGTTTTTTTGAATGCCGATCACTAAAGCCGATTCCCTTTTGCTGATACTTGATTTATTTGTGGTGCCCTGGCTAACAGTGCACAGTGTGCAGCCGTTCCCTAAGTTAATGATCATCACCGCCATTGTGGCAATTAAACTACTTAACTTACAAGCGCCGTTGTTATCAGTGAAAGACAAGGCTAAACATGTAACACAGTGAGTAAGAACAAGTTACACAGTGAGTAAGAGCAAGCTTAACTTACAAGCACCATTGTTATCAGTGACAAGTTGTTAGTTGTTATCAGTGAAAGACAAAACTAAACATGTTACACAGTGAGTAAGAACAAGTTACACAGTGAGTAAGAGCAAGCTTAACTTACAAGCACCGTTGTTATCAGTGACAAGTTGATAGTTGTTATCAGTGAAAGACAAGGCTAAACATGTTACACAGTGAGTAAGAACAAGTTACACAATGAGTAAGAGCAATCTTAACTTACAAGCACCGTTGTTATCAGTGACAAGTTGTTAGTTGTTATCAGTGAAAGACAAGTTGTTAGTTGTTATCAGTGAAAGACAAAACTAAACATGTTACACAGTGAGTAAGAACAAGTTACACAGTGAGTAAGAGCAAGCTTAACTTACAAGCACCGTTGTTATCAGTGACAAGTTGTTAGTTGTTATCAGTAAAAGACAAGGCTAAACATGTTACACAGTGAGTAAGAACAAGCTTAACTAACAAGCACCATTGTTATCAGTGAAAGACAAGGCTAAACATGTTACACAGTGAGTAAGAACAAGTTACACAATGAGTAAGAGCAATCTTAACTTACAAGCACCGTTGTTATCAGTGACACGTTGTTAGTTGTTATCAGTGAAAGACAAGTTGTTAGTTGTTATCAGTGAAAGACAAAACTAAACATGTTACACAGTGAGTAAGAACAAGTTACACAGTGAGTAAGAGCAAGCTTAACTTACAAGCACCGTTGTTATCAGTGACAAGTTGTTAGTTGTTATCAGTAAAAGACAAGGCTAAACATGTTACACAGTGAGTAAGTACAAGTTACACAGTGAGTAAGAACAAGCTTAACTTACAAGCACCGTTGTTATCAAAGACAAGGCTAAACATGTTACACAGTGAGTAAGAACAAGTTACACAGTGAGTAAGAACAAGCTTAACTTACAAGCACCGTTGTTATCAGTGACAAGTTGTTAGTTGTTATCAGTGAAAGACAAGGCTAAACATGTTACACAGTGAGTAAGAACAAGTTACACAGTGAGTAAGAGCAAGCTTAACTTACAAGCACCATTGTTATCAGTGACAAGTTGATAGTTGTTATCAGTGAAAGACAAGGCTAAACATGTTACACAGTGAGTAAGAACAAGTTACACAGTGAGTAAGAACAATCTTAACTTACAAGCACCATTGTTATCAGTGACAAGTTGTTAGTTGTTATCAGTGAAAGACAAAACTAAACATGTTACACAGTGAGTAAGAACAAGTTACACAGTGAGTAAGAGCAAGCTTAACTTACAAGCACCGTTGTTATCAGTGACAAGTTGTTAGTTGTTATCAGTAAAAGACAAGGCTAAACATGTTACACAGTGAGTAAGAACAAGTTACACAGTGAGTAAGAACAAGCTTAACTTACAAGCACCGTTGTTATCAGTGAAAGACAAGGCTAAACATGTTACACAGTGAGTAAGAACAAGTTACACAGTGAGTAAGAGCAATCTTAACTTACAAGCACCATTGTTATCAGTGACAAGTTGTTAGTTGTTATCAGTGAAAGACAAAACTAAACATGTTACACAGTGAGTAAGAACAAGTTACACAGTGAGTAAGAGCAAGCTTAACTTACAAGCACCATTGTTATCAGTGACAAGTTGATAGTTGTTATCAGTGAAAGACAAGGCTAAACATGTTACACAGTGAGTAAGAACAAGTTACACAATGAGTAAGAGCAATCTTAACTTACAAGCACCGTTGTTATCAGTGACAAGTTGTTAGTTGTTATCAGTGAAAGACAAGTTGTTAGTTGTTATCAGTGAAAGACAAAACTAAACATGTTACACAGTGAGTAAGAACAAGTTACACAGTGAGTAAGAGCAAGCTTAACTTACAAGCACCGTTGTTATCAGTGACAAGTTGTTAGTTGTTATCAGTAAAAGACAAGGCTAAACATGTTACACAGTGAGTAAGAACAAGCTTAACTAACAAGCACCGTTGTTATCAGTGAAAGACAAGGCTAAACATGTTACACAGTGAGTAAGAACAAGTTACACAGTGAGTAAGAACAATCTTAACTTACAAGCACCGTTGTTATCAGTGACAAGTTGTTAGTTGTTATCAGTGAAAGACAAAACTAAACATGTTACACAGTGAGTAAGAACAAGTTACACAGTGAGTAAGAACAAGCTTAACTTACAAGCACCGTTGTTATCAGTGAAAGACAAGGCTAAACATGTTACACAGTGAGTAAGAACAAGTTACACAGTGAGTAAGAGCAAGCTTAACTTACAAGCACCATTGTTATCAGTGACAAGTTGATAGTTGTTATCAGTGAAAGACAAGGCTAAACATGTTACACAGTGAGTAAGAACAAGTTACACAGTGAGTAAGAACAAGCTTAACTTACAAGCAACATTGTTATCAGTGACAAGTTGTTAGTTGTTATCAGTAAAAGACAAGGCTAAACATGTTACACAGTGAGTAAGAACAAGCTTAACTAACAAGCACCGTTGTTATCAGTGAAAGACAAGGCTAAACATGTTACACAGTGAGTAAGAACAAGTTACACAGTGAGTAAGAGCAAGCTTAACTTACAAGCAACATTGTTATCAGTGACAAGTTGTTAGTTGTTATCAGTAAAAGACAAGGCTAAACATGTTACACAGTGAGTAAGAACAAGCTTAACTAACAAGCACCGTTGTTATCAGTGAAAGACAAGGCTAAACATGTTACACAGTGAGTAAGAACAAGTTACACAGTGAGTAAGAGCAAGCTTAACTTACAAGCAACATTGTTATCAGTGACAAGTTGTTAGTTGTTATCAGTAAAAGACAAGGCTAAACATGTTACACAGTGAGTAAGAACAAGCTTAACTAACAAGCACCGTTGTTATCAGTGAAAGACAAGGCTAAACATGTTACACAGTGAGTAAGAACAAGTTACACAGTGAGTAAGAACAAGCTTAACTTACAAGCACCGTTGTTATCAGTGACAAGTTGTTAGTTGTTATCAGTAAAAGACAAGGCTAAACATGTTACACAGTGAGTAAGAACAAGTTACACAGTGAGTAAGAACAAGCTTAACTTACCAGCACCGTTGTTATCAGTGAAAGACAAGGCTAAACATGTTACACAGTGAGTAAGAACAAGTTACACAGTGAGTAAGAGCAAGCTTAACTTACAAGCAACATTGTTATCAGTGACAAGTTGTTAGTTGTTATCAGTGAAAGACAAAACTAAACATGTTACACAGTGAGTAAGAACAAGTTACACAGTGAGTAAGAGCAATCTTAACTTACAAGCACCGTTGTTAGTTGTTTTCAGTGAAAGACAAGTTGTTTGTTGTTATCAGTGAAAGACAAGGCTAAACATGTTACACAGTGAGTAAGAACAAGTTACACTGTGAGTAAGAGCAAGCTTAACTTACAAGCACCGTTGTTATCAGTGACAAGTTGTTAGTTGTTATCAGTAAAAGACAAGGCTAAACATGTTACACAGTGAGTAAGAACAAGTTACACAGTGAGTAAGAACAAGCTTAACTTACAAGCACCGTTGTTATCAAAGACAAGGCTAAACATGTTACACAGTGAGTAAGAACAAGTTACACAGTGAGTAAGAACAAGTTACACAGTGAGTAAGAACAAGCTTAACTTACAAGCACCGTTGTTATCAGTGAAAGACAAGGCTAAACATGTTACACAGTGAGTAAGAACAAGTTACACAGTGAGTAAGAACAAGTTACACAGTGAGTAAGAACAAGCTTAACTTACAAGCACCGTTGTTATCAGTGAAAGACAAGGCTAAACATGTTACACAGTGAGTAAGAACAAGTTACACAGTGAGTAAGAACAAGTTACACAGTGAGTAAGAACAAGCTTAACTTACAAGCACCGTTGTTATCAGTGAAAGACAAGGCTAAACATGTTACACTGTGAGTAACAACAAGAAGGCATGCCAATTGCTCAGCTAGCTTGGAACAACACTGGAAATAAGTGCTGAGTAAACTTCCGGAAGTGTAGATGGAACACATTCCAGCAGAAAGTAAGCAGCTACTCCTTTTCGGACATGCTGTGATGAGAAAGTGGAAATATGTGATGTACCTTATTGTAATGGTATGCATGTTGGAAATGAATGAACACCCTAACCATGCGCATTAAAGCTGTTTATGTTTTGCACCGTCTTCCCTTACTTCCTGTAGCTGAAAGCAACCTGCATGATGATGGCGTGCCGTAGCGCGCCGCACCGTTCCAGGCCCAGTAAGGAACAACGCCAAGTGGACCATGAAATAAACTGTTCTCCTCTCTTTTTGAATCAGCTTCTTCCCAGGTGAGTAAATGCAGCGCACCCCTCGTATAAAGAGATTGTATTAGTACGTCTCTATGAGTAGAAGACAGACTGTGGTTTTTAAGTCTCCTGTGGCCATCACAGCCCCCCCCCACCACCACCACCACCACCACCACCACTCCTTCTCTGTTTTTCTCTCACCGCCCCTCCCTCTTTTTTCCTCTCTTGATCTCTCATCTCCTCCTGCCCCCCCCCCCCACCACCACTCTATTTCTCTCTCTCTTGTTACTCTTTTTTCTCTTTCTCTACTTCCTTCCATAGCCCCCCCCCCATTCCTTTTATATCCTCCTTGCTGAATGCTCTTCTCCTCTCCTCCGTCAACTCTGTCGTTCCTTCTTTATATTCACTCATTTTTTTCTCTCCTCCAATGTTGTCTCCAAGCAGAGTGATTTCATTGCTAATATTCTGTCTTCCCATATAGGTGCCTCACTAGGAGGATTGTCTTTTATTTTGTATTTTTTGGTCATTAATATTTTGTCGGGCTGCGGATGTGTACAAGATTTGTGCAGCAAATCACGGAAAGCTTCATGATTCCTTTGCACGTTGTTGTCTATTTAGCAGAGGTGTGGACTCGAGTCACATGACTTGGACTCGAGTCAGACTCGAGTCATGAATTTGATGACTTTAGACTCGACTTGACAAAATGTAAAAAGACTTGCAACTCGACTTAGACTTTAACATCAATGACTTGTGACTTCACTTGGACTTGAGCCTTTTGAATTGACATGACTTGACATGACTTGCTACTTTCCCCAAAACCCAAAGATGAAAAAGTTATTCGGGAGCGCTCCGTATTTTTCATTGTGTACTTGTCTATCAGCGTTGCGTGTGTCAGCTGGTGTGCTCTCAGTACAACAGCCAATCGAATTAGATCTACTTTGTTTTCATCACACAGCATTCATCCAATCAAATTGCAGGACAACCAACGAAGAAGACATGTCCAAACCACACGCCAGTGAACAAAAAATGATACCTAAAATAATTTTGTTTGGGTATAAAAATTACGAGGTGGTCAACACAAAACGGTTTGCAGTATGCAACACATGCGGTTCGAAAATTACTGATGGAGAGGCAACAACTTCCAACTTCGTCCGGCATTTGAAGTTGCACAAAGAACGGTAAGTTTTGAATGTAAGATAACGTTTATTGGCTAAGTAACGTGACTTTTATTTGCTGTGTAGTTAAATCAGTGAGGCTGTAAACTCACTGCTAACGTTATAACGTTATTGCAAACACGGGAATCTGTTGCAGTTCACTACCTTATTCATACTTTTTGTTCAGTGATTTTTTTTAAGCAGGGTTACGTTAGTCAATATATCACACGTAACGTTAGACGGCGGTCAGCAGCACCGCGTATTTTAACCACCTAAAAAAAGACAAAAATAGTAAAATAAAGGTCAGTTAAAATGTATACTATATTATGAATATGTGTACCGTTTTAGCTAGCTTTCTGACATACTGTTGGTTGTTTACCTCAGTGGTCCCCAACCACTGGGCCGCGGCCCGGTACTGGTCCGTGGATCGATTGGTATCGGGCCGCACAAGAAATAATTTTTTTTTTTTCTTCTTTTTTTAATTAAATCAACATAAAAAACACAAGATACACTTACAAGTAGTGCACCAACCCAAAACAACTCTCTCTCCCCTTTTGTTCTGGGCATTGAACATGAAGACTCTTCCTTCACTGTTCCGAGTGGCCATGAGAGTCTTGGCAGTGCCTGCCTCCAGTGCTCCAGTGGAGCGAGTTTTCAGCCATGGTGGCATCATACTACGCCCCCATCGTGCACAAATGACTGACAGACTCTTGGCTAATTTGGTCTTTTGCAAATGCAATGCAGCATAGGGCCCTGACATATAAAAAGTACAACTTTTTTGTTATGTTCACGTATATGTCATGTTTTTTCAATGTTAACACTTTTGTACAAATAAGTACATTTGCACTTTATTTTTCAATGTGTTTGTTCTGTAAAGGAATGAGTTAATGTTTAAAATGACTGGTTAATAGTGCTATTATAAAGTGCAATGTCAGCACAATTTTCTTTCCTGCAATTTAAAATGCACTTGTTTTAATAAATAAATACAGCGTTTGAAAAGCATACACAATCTGTGTTAATATATTAGTCTGTGGTTAAAAGGACTTGAAAGGACTCGAAACTCAAAATGCAGGACTTAGGACTTGACTTGAGACTTTCCAGTCTTGACTTTGGACTTGACTCGGGGCTTGCCTGTCTTGACTCGGGACTTGACTCGGACTTGAGGGCAAAGACTTGAGACTTACTTGTGACTTGCAAAACAATGACTTGGTCCCACCTCTGCTATTTAGTGATGCATCTTTGGAGTCGTACCGCCACCTTAGGGACGTGCCATACACCTGATTTTATTTCCGATCCAACACCGAGTAAAATACAGGCTGGTATCGGCGATGCTGATCTGATACCTTGTGCTAATATACAGGAAAGGCCAAAAGTTTGGACACACCTTCTCATTCTTTATTTTCATGACTCTTTACATTGTAGATTGTCACTGAAGGCATCGAAACTAGGAATGAACCCATGTGGAGTTATGTACTTAACAAAAACAAGGTGAAATAACCAAAAACATATTCTTTTTTCTTCAAAATAGCCACCTTTTGCTCTGATTACTGCTTTGCACACTCTTGGCATTCTCTCCATGAGCTTCAAGAGGTAGTCACCTGAAATGGTTTTCACTTCACAGGTGTGCTTGAAGATCATGGAGAGAATGCCAAGAGTGTGCAAAGCAGTAATCAGAGCAAATGGTGGCTATTTTGAAGAAACTGGAATATAAAACATATTTTTAATTATTTCACTTTTTTTTCACATGTGTTCATTCGTAGTTGTGATGCCTTCAGTGACAATCTACAATGTAAATAGTCATGAAAATAAAGAAAACACATTGAATGAGAAGGTGTGTACTGCACATAAATTATAGAGGCATCAATAATACTTTTTTTAATGGAATATACATTGTATAATAATAATAATAACAATAATAATAATAATACAACTTTTTCAAAACAGGTTACAGGTTAGAAAAGCTCCTTCTGACGTCATCGAGCTGGCCTAAAAAATTATTTTTTTAAATGAATCAATAAAATATACAGTACAGGCCAAAAGTTTGGACACACCTTCTCCTCATTCAATGTGTTTTCTTTATTTTCATGACTATTTACATTGTAGATTGTCACTGAAGGCATCGAAACTAGGAATGAACCCATGTGGAGTTATGTACTTAACAAAAACAAGGTGCAATAACTGAAAACATGTTTAATATTCTTGTTTCTTCAAAATAGCCACTTTTTCCTCTGATTACTGCTTTGCACACTCTTGGCATTCTCTCCATGAAGTGAAAACCATTTCAGGTGACTACCTCTTGAAGCTCATCGAGAGAATGCCCAAAGGCGCCAATTCATTTTTTTTAAATTGAAAAAAGGCCTCGGAAGCCTCGTTCACACAGACATGCCGCGAAATAGCCTCATCAAAGCCGTTATAAAAAAAACCCTGTATTTCTAAACTTGTGTCCCAAAACCAGTAAAGTTGGCACGTTGTGTAAATAGTAAACAAAAACATAATACAATGATTTGCAAATCCTTTTCAACTTATATTCAATTGAATAGACTGAAAAGACAAGATATTTAATGTTTGAACTGAGAAACTTTATTTATTTTTTTTGCAAATAATCATTAACTTTTAATTTTATGGCAGCAACACATTGCAATAAAGTTGGCACAGGGGCATTTTTACCACTGTGTTACATGGCCTTTCCTTTTAACAACACTTAGTAAACATTTGGGAACTGAGGAGACCATTTTTTTAAGTGAAATTATTTCCCATTCTTGCTTAAGTTGCAGTTAGAAAAGCTTTTTTTTTTTTACACTGAATTATTGTAACCGATTTTTTTGCGTTTGAATTTTGTTAACTTAATTTTTTTACATCAAATTATGCTGACAGTTTAATTGAGAAAAACAATTCAGTGTAAAAAAAATTCTGTGCTGACAAATTCAGTGTCGAAAAATTTGCTGCTTTATTTTTATAATTTTTTGTTTATATTCCAATTACTGTTATGATCCGCTGCCCGGATCATATTTTTGTTTTTGTTTTCAAGTCACTTGTGTTTTTCAGCACCTCTTGAGTTTGTTTCTGTTGCCATGACGGCAGATTATAGTCACCTGCCTCTGGTTAGTGTCCCGGACGCGCACCTGTTGCCCGGGCACTAATCAGAGGGCTATTTAGTTTACGCGCTGGCCTCATTCGGTCTGTTGGTTTTGTTTGCTCCTACGCAACAAGTTACGCTCCTAGTTTCTCTCATAGTTTACATTTTTGATATTAGCATCTTTGCTACCCTCTTGTTTTCCGTGCCGTGGTGCACCGCGCAGCATTTTGTTCTGCATTCAGAATAAATCATTTATTCTCACCTGCAAGCCGCTTCCTGACATCCCTCTGCATCTGGAAAAGACGACCTCCGGCATCACAATGCCCCGAAAGCGTAACAATTACAATGTTAAAATATGTGAAAAATACAAGTTTATTGCATTTGAAAGGCTAAACTTGCATTATTTTTGTGTATTATCATTACATCAGTGGTTTATTTGTTCTCAAAATATTGTTGACAATGCTATCGTTTATCCGCAAATCGTTGAAGGTCAATACATCGTCGAGCAAAATGTGTTATCGGCCCAGGCAGATTGACAACCACACCAGCTGTGGGAAAATGGGTGATTATTAAAGTTTCTGAATCTTATTTGAAAAGTGTCACGTTACTAGGTGCTAAACATTTTAGCTTAGGGGCCACATGGAGGAAAATATATCACTTAGTGAGCCGTACTGATAAAATCATGGCATGCTCATTTAAAAATAAAGTCAAATAAAGTTTGTTTTTATTTTTTTTAAACTAGACCAAGCACATTCTGAAAATGTTTCAATCATAATGGGTTTTTTTTACACTTACATGTTGCGGTCAATGTCTATCTGTCTATATTCATTTGTTGTTATTTATACTTTCTAAATAGGTGATGTGATGATATTCATCGGTCTAATAAGAATTGAGTCTGGCAGAGTTTTAAAATGCTCCCATTAGTGTTAATCTTTAATCTATCAGAAGATGAAATTAATAATAGTTTCAAAATCAATTTACAGGATGTTATTAATATAATTTATTAGTTTTCCTCATTATGTGGTTTATTCTGTACATATGTAGCATCATCTACAACAGGGGTGTCGAACTCAAATACAGAGTGGGCCAAAATTTCAAAGTGAACAAAGCCGCGGGCCAAGTTTGAACAAATGAACCTTTTAATAGGGACCCAAACAAGTTTTGCATTGAATATTGAACAAGCAAGGCTTATATAACTTTATAGTGACGTGCAAAATCGAGTTTCAAATAATAATTAAAGCTGCAAGCAGCGTTGGTCGGGCCCGCGTATTTGGCAGGTGCTAGTCCTAAGTGTCCCAATACTTTTGTCAAGTTTTAGTCTGAAGTGTCCCAAGACTTTTGTCTAGTGTACCTACCTTGTCTGCATTGTGTGGGCACGTTGGTTGCTTTTGAGCAGCCATCTTAAAAAAACACCACCGCAGGAGCATCAGTGCAGCGGGTCTTTGAAGGGTCATAAAATCAAAACCGGAGCAGGTATCACAACTCTTTCACCAACTTTTAATCAGAAGGGTTCAATCTCTCTCCTGTGTTAGTTTGAAGCCGAAACAACAAACGCGCTCAGAGGAGATAATGTTTGAAGTAAGGGGACGGGTTTTTACAAAAATGTTGTGTTGAAGGGGGAATAGCAAACTTCCTGTATATTTTTGCTGGGGGTTGTCAATTTATGAAATGTAGGTCTAAGTGAGACCTACGGAGAGGTTTTTGTTTCATGTCTCTCCGACCTTCCCAGTGGGAGTTACAGGCAGTTTTGTAATTTTTTTCTTCCGAGGAGCAGTTTTTTCTCCGTTTTATTCAAAGCATTCTGTAGAGCGCAATTTTTGAATTTGGGGTTAGGTTTTTTTATTAGATCACAGTTTTTGCCAGTCCTGATGTGTGCGTACAGTTTGGTGAGTTTTGAAGCATGTTAAGGGGGTCAAATTACAGCTGAAAGAGGCAAAAGTGAGTGATTTTACTAAAATTTTGTGTTGAAGGGGGAATAGCAAACTTCCTGTAGATTTTTGCCCGAGAAAATAAATTAATAAAATTTAAGTCTAAGTGAGACCTACATAGAGGTTTTTGTTTCATGTCTCTACGACATTCGTACGGGGAGTTAGAACAAGTTTACTTGGTAGGGGGCGCAATTTTGAGTTTAGGGGTTTGGTATTTTTACCAAAGAGTTTTGTTCGAGTTTTTTTATGTGTGCGTCAAATTTGGTGAGTTTTGAAGCATGTTAAGGGGGTGAAAGTAGTGCGCAAAGCTGCGGAACAATAAGAAAGAATAATAATAATAATAAAACCTTAGAAATTCAATAGGTCCTTATGTCCCATTGCATAAGGACTCCCTGTGGGAGTCCTTTTGCAATGGGCCACTGCGGGCCCTAACCTTATGTCCCATTGCATAAGGACTCCCTGTGGGAGTCCTTTTGCAATGGGCCACTGCGGGCCCTAACCTTATGTCCCATTGCATAAGGACTCCCTGTGGGAGTCCTTTTGCAATGGGCCACTGCGGGCCCTAATAATAACAATTAAAAAATATCAATGGCATATCAAATACAATTTAAATAAAAATGTAATGCCTCTTTGTCATGATCCGTGGTCTGAATTATGTTTTGGTGTTTTCTGTTAGCTTTGGACTCCTTTTGTTATTGCTTGTGCACCTGTGAGTTTGTTTCGTCACCATGGTTACTTATTATTTTCACCTGCCGCTTGTGTTCCCGACGCGCACCTGTTTTCCATCACTGACACTATTTAAGCCTGCCTTTCTGTTCACTCGTCCTGTGCTCCTTGTAGGTTACAATCACGTTGGTTTGTTTTCATGTTCCTGAGTCCTGTGCTAAGTTTAGCCTTAGCTTCCCGTGCGTTCGGCACGCTTTTCTTTTGATTGTTTTCTGTTTGCCTATGATTTATGTAATTAAATCATCTCTTACCTTCACGTCTTTGTCCGGAGTGTCCGTGTTGTGCACTGAAGGAACGAACACGCATGAATATGCGACCCCCACGTGACACTCTTTTCTATTTGCAGCCTTCTGAGGTAAATATCAACATTCACTTTTTCCACAGGCTAATAAATTAGAATATAAAATAACAATGAATAAACCAACCATTCAGGACTTTAAACTGCTCAGTTTGCAACACACTGATCTAATCTGATGTGCCCAAGCCAGATACCTGTCATCTTTTCTTGGATGCTAGTTCATTAATGTCGGGGCTCAGGCTTTGAGCTGAGGCAACCTTCATTATCGAACGAAGGTGTTCATCAGTCATTATATCTCGTAGTGCACCCGGACCACAGTCCTGGGGGCGTGCTTTAAAGGCACTGCGTTTTCATCCATTCCAACAACGTGCCCGCCCGATCACAAAATATGTGCGACTTCAGCACGCACACACACGTGAATGCAATGCATATTTGGCCAACAGCGATACAGGTTACACTGACGGTGCCCGTATAAATAACTTTAACACTGTTAGAAATATGCGCCACACTGTGAATCTACACCAAACAAGAATGACAAACACATTTCGGTAACACAACATAAACACAACAAAACAAATACCCAGAATCCCATGCAGCCCTAACTCTTCCGGGCTGCAGTATACACCCCCCCCTCCTCCTCCATGTGTCGGTTGAGGCGGGCGGGGTTGGGGGGGCGGGGTTTGGTGGTAGCGTTGTGGGCATCGTGTTAATTTGATATCGTCTCAAGGGCCAAGTGAAATTACATGCCGGGCCAAATTTGTAAAGTTGGACTCATTTCATTCATCACACATGAAGTTAGAATGGGATACATATTATTTTAGCATAAGTGCACACCCAGGAAATGTGTCTCCAGTCATAAGTACAACATGAAATGTACTGTACATATTATCAAAAGCATTTTTGGAGGAATAGAAATGTCCCAGGTTTCATTACCAACAACATCTTTGACAAACAAGGCATGAACGTAACTATCCACATTTTGAATACTATCACTTATAAGCAGCATACAGCAGAGGTGTGGACTCGAGTCACATGACTTGGACTCGAGTCAGACTCGAGTCATGAATTTGATGACTTTAAACTCGACTTGACAAAATGTAAAAAGACTTGCAACTCGACTTAGACTTTAACATCAATGACTTGTGACTTCACTTGGACTTGAGCCTTTTGAATTGACATGACTTGACATGACTTGCTACTTTCCCCAAAACCCAAAGATGAAAAAGTTATTCGGGAGCGCTCCGTATTTTTCATTGTGTACTTGTCTATCAGCGTTGCGTGTGTCAGCTGGTGTGCTCTCAGTACAACAGCCAATCAAATTAGATCTACTTTGATTTCATCACACAGCATTCATCCAATCAAATTGCAGGACAACCAACGAAGAAGACATGTCCAAACCACACGCCAGTGAACAAAAAATGATACCTAAAATAATTTTGTTTGGGTATAAAAATTACGAGGTGGTCAACACAAAACGGTTTGCAGTATGCAACACATGCGGTTCCAAAATTACTGATGGAGAGGCAACAACTTCCAACTTCGTCCGGCATTTGAAGTTGCACAAAGAACGGTAAGTTTTGAATGTAAGATAACGTTTATTGGCTAAGTAACGTGACTTTTATTTGCTGTGTAGTTAAATCAGTGAGGCTGTAAACTCACTGCTAACGTTATAACGTTATTGCAAACACGGGAATCTGTTGCAGTTCACTACCTTATTCATACTTTTTGTTCAGTGATTTTTTTTTAAGCAGGGTTACGTTAGTCAATATATCACACGTAACGTTAGACGGCGGTCAGCAGCACCGCGTATTTTAGCCACCTAAAAAAAGACAAAAATAGTAAAATAAAGGTCAGTTAAAATGTATACTATATTATGAATATGTGTACCGTTTTAGCTAGCTTTCTGACATACTGTTGATTGTTTACCTCAGTGGTCCCCAACCACCGGGCCGCGGCCCGGTACTGGTCCGTGGATCGATTGGTATCGGGCCGCACAAGAAATATATATATATTTTTTCTTTTTTTAATTAAATCAACATAAAAAACACAAGATACACTTACAAGTAGTGCACCAACCCAAAACAACTCTCTCCCCCCTTTTGTTCTGGGCATTGAACATGAAGACTCTTCCTTCACTGTTCCGAGTGGCCATGAGAGTCTTGGCAGTGCCTGCCTCCAGTGCTCCAGTGGAGCGAGTTTTCAGCCATGGTGGCATCATACTACGCCCCCATCGTGCACAAATGACTGACAGACTCTTGGCTAATTTGGTCTTTTGCAAATGCAATGCAGCATAGGGCCCTGACATATAAAAAGTACAACTTTTTTTGTTATGTTCACGTATATGTCATGTTTTTTCAATGTTAACACTTTTGTACAAATAAGTACATTTGCACTTTATTTTTCAATGTGTTTGTTCTGTAAAGGAATGAGTTAATGTTTAAAATGACTGGTTAATAGTGCTATTATAAAGTGCAATGTCAGCACAATTCTCTTTCCTGCAATTTAAAATGCACTTGTTTTAATAAATAAATACAGCGTTTGAAAAGCATACACAATCTGTGTTAATATATTAGTCTGTGGTTAAAAGGACTTGAAAGGACTCGAAACTCAAAATGCAGGACTTAGGACTTGACTTGAGACTTTCCAGTCTTGACTTTGGACTTGACTCGGGGCTTGCCTGTTTTGACTCGGGACTTGACTCGGACTTGAGGGCAAAGACTTGAGACTTACTTGTGACTTGCAAAACAATGACTTGGTCCCACCTCTGGCATACAGTAAGGCCACGTTTACACTAAGGTTATCCAGGGTAAATCACACTTAACCTTATCCTTGTCCACACACAACAATGCCACCGTTTAAGACCCCCGGCCCCCTCCGTCAGCCGGCGCAACGCGACCTAGTACGCATGCGCGGAAAAAAAAAGAAGAAAAAAAATCCACCTGAGCGTCCATCTGCTCCAAACTCTCCAGTAGACGACTTTACTTCACTGTGAAGTTGTTATTTAAAATAGTTATTTTATAAATAGTTTGCTGTGCATTTTATATTTGTTTGCTGTGTTTTGGGGCCCTACTGTAGTGAATCACACCTGAGCCATCATAAATTAATCACATCTTTAATCGACATGAGAAAGTAGACAATGCGATAAAGAACATTTTACAACAATTACAACAATTAATCCAGACCAGTGGTTCCTATCCTTGTTGGAGGTACCGAACCGCACCGGTTTCATATGCGCATTCACCGAACCCTTCTTTAGTGAAAAATTAAATGTTTTGTTTTTTTCAAATTCAAGACAAGTTTTTTTTTACTGGTGCTCAAAATGAACCATGCATGAACATCACCTTGTTCAAAGAACAAAACCAACACAGTGCGTGAACTCACAACAAATTACACACCCGAAAACCAGTGTGACTTCTGCTGTTGCCGTATCAATAATACGACGATAGGGAAAAGTTTTTATTTACGCGATGAGTCGGATGTGTCTTGACGTCCGCGGTGGAGGCTCCACCGAACCCCTGAGGCCGACTCACCAAACCCCTGGGGTTCGATCGAACCCAGGTTAAGAACCACTGATCTAGACAGAGGATACCCAAAGTATTGTTGTTGTGGGTTGACTCCGCCGTTGGGGTATTATTTCGTGACATATGGCGTCAAGGGATAAGCTGGGTCACCCCGAAGAAAAACAGGGAGCGGATCTTCATCTTCCAGCAGTTGTTTGGGACACGAGGGTTTGGTTCATACTTGCCAACCTTGAGACCTCCGATTTCGGGAGGTGGGGGGCGCGGTCGGGGGTTGGGCGGGGGGCGTGGTTGAGGGCGTGGTTAAGATATATATATATATATAAGAAATACTTGACTTTCAGTGAATTCTAGCTATATATATAATAAGCGGTAGAAAATGGATGGATGGATGGATGGATGGAGATATATATATATATATATATATATATATATATATATATATATATATGAAAAATGACAAGGAGCGCATCAAGAAAGTAAACAACCTCATCATAGCTGCCGATAAAACCACAAACTTCTACAGAATGGACCTACCAGAACACCACACCTTACTGGACAGAAGCATCACCAAATCATACAAAAAAGCGCAACCCAACACCTTACAGAACATCCACCTGGAAAATTAAAGGATCGCGGCTGAACTGGACATTGAGGACAGGGTGGACGCCACAGCCAACAAGGAAGCCTTCATCACATTGAAGGACCACAAACCCAACTTCGCAAATAACCCAACATGCCGACTAATAAACCCAACTAAATCTGAAATAGGAAAAATCAGCAAAATAATCCTGGACAGAGTCAACACAAAAATCAAGGACAAAACACCACTCAACCAATGGAGAAATACAGCAGCAGTAATCAAATGGTTCAACAACATCCAAGACAAACAACAGCACAACTTTATCTCCTTTGATATCGAGGAATTTTACCCTTCCATCACGCAAGACCTACTGACTCAAGCACTAGACTTCGCCTCAGACTACGACTCAATCACAGGCAACGAAAGAAACATCATCATCCACGCAAAAAACTCCATTCTCATCCACAACAGTACACCATGGCAAAAAAAGAACAATGCAACATTTGACGTCACTATGGGAAGTTTTGACGGAGCAGAAACGTGTGAACTCGTTGGGAGTTTCCTCCTCTCCCAGCTCGCTAGCCTCAATCTGAACCTTGGTATTTACCGTGATGACGGACTGGCAGTGTGTCGCGCCTCGCCAAGGAGCAGCGGGAATACCAAGAAGCGCATATGCCAAATTTTCAAAGAGAACGGCCTACGGATCACGATTGAAGCCAACAAGCAAACCGTCAACTTCCTTGACGTCACTTTCAACCTGAGAAATAACAGCTACCAACCATTCACGAAACCCAACACAACACTCCAATACGTGCACCATGACAGCAACCACCCACCCACCACCACGAAAAGAATACCTACCGGAATCAATAAAAGGCTATCGATGCTGTCATCTAGCAAAGCTGAATTTGACCAAGCAACCCCCCCGTACCAAAAAGCCCTTGATGAAAGCGGATACAATTTCACCCTCACCTATGAACCCACGCCAGGAAACCAGCCAAAAAAGAACAGAAAACGAAACGACATCATCTGGTACAACCCCCCCATACAGCAAAAACGTCTCAACGAACATTGGACACAAATTCCTCAATCTGATTGACAAACACTTTCCCAAAGACAACAACCTAAGAAAAGTATTCAACAAGAACAACATTAAATTGAGCTACAGCTGCATGAACAATATACGACAAATCATCTCAAACCACAACAAAACAATTGCAAATGAGCCGTCGACCCCCAGTCAGAGCGAATCCAAAACCAACAAAGCATGTAACTGTCGAAAGAAACCTGATTGCCCCCTCAACGGGGGGTGCTTACAAACATCAGTTGTCTACCAATCTAAGGTAATACGCAAGGACATTAACACATCCGACACATATGTAGGATTAACCGAGGGTGAATTCAAAACCAGATGGAACAATCACAAGGCTTCTTTCAGGAACAAAAACCTGCGAAATACCACAGAACTCAGCAAACACATTTGGGACCTCAAAGACAATAATGTTGAATATTCAATAACATGGCAAATTCTTGCATCCAGCACACCTTACAATAGTGGTAATAAAAGATGCAACCTATGCTTGAAAGAGAAACTGTCTATTATTTACCGTCCAGACCTGTCATCCCTCAACAAGCGCAGAGAAATTGTAACAACATGCCGCCATAGACGGAAACACCTCCTAGGTAACACATGAGCCAATCACCACGCCCCTAGGTCAGCCTGTACCCACCCACTCTGTGCCCTATATAAACCATGGTATGCGAATGCTCCCATTAAAATCTCCTAATGATTGAGGGTACCCCCCCTCATGAAACAGGCCTGTAGAGATGAAATAGTCTTGTGATTTTTTTTCCCACACATACACATATATATATATATATATATATATATATATATATATATATATATATATATATATATATATATATATATATATATATATATATATATATATATATATATATATATATATATATATAAAAAATACTTGAATTTCAGTGTTCATTTATTTACACATATACACACACATAACACTCATCTACTCATTGTTGAGTTATGGGTTGAATTGTCCATCCTTGTTCTATTCTCTGTCACTATTTCAGAACACAAACATTATACAAATATACATTATAAAATCAATAAGAAAACGGGAGCTCTAATTTGGGAGTCTGAATTAGGATCAGAAGTTCCTTTATAAACATTGCGTACTCACGTCGCCTTTTTGTATTGATTACTGCAGCTGTGCACTGGATTCATTCACAAATACAAACTACAACTCACAAACACTTTAGAGTTAGGCTCCACCATCAGAATGTGTACTTAAACTTATAAAGATCACATGGATATTATTCAGTGAGTTGATTCACCAAAACTAACCTGTCATACAGGAGGAAAAAGCACACAGGAAGTTTCAATTGTTCACAGACTGGTCGCTCTCATCAGAATGACAAGACACTTCCGGTCTGCAGGTGATAGCATTCAATTGGGAAGAAACGCCCTACTGCCCCCTACTGACCAATGTGAATACTGAGAAATGTGTAATGACAGCTCCAAAAACGAATTCAAACCACAAAATAAAATAAATAAATCAACACAAAAATGTGACACATTATGGGTGGGTCACATATGCATGTACAGTAGATGGCAGTATTGTCCTGTTTAAAAGTGTCACAACATTGCTGTTTACGGCAGACGAACTGCTTTACGGTAGACGAAAACTTGACTGCTGTTGTTGTGTGTTGTTACCGCGCTTGGAGGACGTTAATGAAACTGCCTAACAATAAACCCACATAAGAAACCAAGAACTTGCCCTCGATCATTAGCTGTTTATATTGTGGGAAAGCGGACGTGTGAACAGGCTGTCAACACGTCACTCAGGTCCGCATGGAGCTGGAGGGGGCGTGGCCTCCAGCTCCGCCTGAATTTCGGGAGATTTTCGGGAGGAAACTTGTCCCGGGAGGTTTTCGGGAGAGGCGCTGAATTTCGGGAGTCTCCCGGAAAATCCGAGAGGGTTGGCAAGTATGGTTTGGTTCCATCTTTCAGCTGCCTGGCCATTTCACAGTCACACCCATAAAGCATTATCTATAGTCACACACTGGCTATCACGATCAAATCCACTGGAGGAAGGGACCAAGTTTTTCGGTGAATAGACTCACAGCTGACCCGGACATTTGAAAGTTATCTTGCCGTCTGAGAAGTGTTGTATCCCAAATAGCTGCAATCACCCGTTGCTTTCTCTTAAGGTATTCATGTGTGATTTCCACAAGTGTCTGTACATGTAGAAGAAGGAGAATCACGGCCATGTCTGGATGATCCGCCTCCATCTTTGTTATGAAGCTGACTATGGCGCGTTCTTTCTGATGTCACTTCCTGTGTGGAGCGCGGTCTTTCTGGCGTCACTTCCTCTCCGAACTCACCTTGTAAACGATCAATGAGTCCATACAAAGCTAAGTGCCGGAGATTCAAGAATTACACGGCTGACTTACCCGTGTAGACATTTGTCAGAGGAGGGGGACCTTAAACGATGGTTTAGTGTGGCTGAAACGGGGCTTAGGCTAAATAATTATTAAACAAAGTACGTAGTGTCCAAACACGGAAGTGTTGCCTCTATCTAAACGCAGCACATAGCTCCGCCCCCCTCTGAAGTTATGCACGCTTGCTATTGCGACGTCTAGCGGACACGTTTAAAACAGACATTCAAAAATGTCAACACATTTTTATACTTCGCCAACTCATCTCGCAGGCCGGATAAAACCTGTCAAAATCAGACCCGCAGGCCGTACCTTAGACACTTGTGTGCTATAGTGAAGCAACTCAAAGTAACAACAATTAAAGCAAATCAACTCGGACAAGTGCGCACAATTTGTTGGAAAGTGAAAACAAAAACAAAAAAACGGCAAACCATTTTTATACTTCTTGAAATCAAACTTAAATCTACTTTGATGCATGTATTGTACAACAACAAATCCATGGTCATTGAATAAAAATGTTGGTGGAAAATAAACATTTTAACATCATTCAAACATAAATGTACAAACCCCGTTTCCATATGAGTTGGGAAATTGTGTTAGATGTAAATATAAACGGAATACAATGATTTGCAAATCCTTTTCAACCCATATTCAGTTGAATATGCTACAAAGACAACATATTTGATGTTCAAACTGATAAACATTTTTTTTTTTGCAAATAATCATTAACTTTAGAGTTTGATGCCAGCAACACATGACAAATACTGATAAAGTTGAGGAATGCTCATCAAACACTTATTTGGAACATCCCACAGTGAACAGGCAAATTGGGAACAGGTGGGTGCCATGATTGGGTATAAAAGGAGATTCCATGAAATGCTCAGTCATTCACAAACAAGGATGGGGCGAGGGTCACCACTTTGTCAACAAATGCGTGAGCAAATTGTTGAACAGTTTAAGAAAAACCTTTCTCAACCAGCTATTGCAAGGAATTTAGGGATTTCACCATCTACGGTCCGTAATATCATCAAAGGGTTCAGAGAATCTGGAGAAACCACTGCACGTAAGCAGCTAAGCCTGTGACCTTCAATCCCTCAGTCTGTACTGCATCAACAAGCGACATCAGTGTGTAAAGGATATCACCACATGGGCTCAGGAACACTTCAGAAACCCACTGTCAGTAACTACAGGTGGTTGCTACATCTGTAAGTGCAAGTTAAAACTCACCTATGCAAGGCGAAAACCGATTATCAACAACACCCAGAAACGCCGTCGGCTTTGCTGGGCCTGAGCTCATCTAAGATGGACTGATACAAAGTGGAAAAGTGTTCTGTGGTCTGACAAGTCCACATTTCAAATTGTTTTTGGAAACTGTGGACGTTGTGTCTTCCGGACCAAAGAGGAAAAGAACCATCCGGATTGTTATAGGCGCAAAGTTGAAAAGCCAGCATCTGTGATGGTATGGGGTTGTATTAGTGCCCAAGACATGGGTAACTTACACATCTGTGAAGGCTCCATTAATGCTGAAAGGAACATACAGATTTTGGAGCAAAATATGTTGCCATCCAAGCAACGTTACCATGGACGCCCCTGCTTATTTCAGCAAGACAATGCCAAGCCACGTGTTACATCAACGTGGCTTCATAGTAAAAGAGTGCGGGTACTAGACTGGCCTGCCTGTAGTCCAGACCTGTCTCCCATTGAAAATGTGTGGCGCATTATGAAGCCTAAAATACCACAACGGAGACCCCCGGACTGTTGAACAACTTAAGCTGTACATCAAGCAAGAATGGGAAAGAATTCCACCTGAGAAGCTTCAAAAATGTGTCTCCTCTGTTCCCAAACGTTTACTGAGTGTTGTTAAAAGGAAAGGCCATGTAACACAGTGGTGAACATGCCCTTTCCCAACTACTTTGGCACGTGTTGCAGCCATGAAATTCTAAGTTAATTATTATTTGCAAAAAAAAATAAAGTTTATGAGTTTGAACATCAAATATGTTGTCTTTGTAGTGCATTCAATTGAATATGGGTTGAAAAGGATTTGCAAATCATTGTATTCCGTTTATATTTACATCTAACACAATTTCCCAACTCATATGGAAACGGGGTTTTGTATGTAGAATAACAATTTTAAACCTTACTATTGAGTGGGATTTGAAGCCTTTTAAAACAGCCTCTACTGTTGTGCTCTTATATTCTTATCAGTGATGGAGCAGCAGGGGCCTAAAAATAAGTTTGCGGTAAAAGCGCATTGTCATTCAATATTTGACATTTTACACGCGCTTCTTCACGCAAAAACGGGGACCCCAACGGATCGTGGGCCCCTGCTTACAGAGCTTGAGAGTCCATTTTATTTTTAGTGTTTGTTGACCTATTTAGGATAGGACCTTCTAATTAAAATGGTTAAAAAAAATAATAGCAATGAGAAATAATTACTTTATCTTGTTATTATTATTACTATTATTATGTATTATGATTACATTCATGAGTTCAATCCCGGGTTTGGGATCTTTCTGTGTGGAGTTAAAAAGTACCAATGATTGTCACACACACACGAGGTGTGGCAAAATGATTCTCTGCATTTGACCCTTCACCCTTGATCACCCCCTGGGAGGCGAGGGGAGCAGTGAGCAGCACCGGTGGCTGCGCCCGGGAATCATTTTTGGTGATTCAACCCCCAATTCCAACCCTTGATGCTGAGTGTCAAGCAGGGAGGTAATGGGTCCCATTACAAAAACGACCCTAAATTTTTGTTTAGTACAGTAGCATCGCTAACCCAACAAGGGACTCCTCCCAATAGCTCCACCCACTCGGCAGATGACTTTATGAATTTCTTTAATAAGAAAATTGAACTCATTAGAAAGGAGATTAAAGACAACGCATCCCAGCTACAACTGGGTTCTATGAACACAGATACAACTGTATCTACGACGGATACTGCAATACAAAATAGTCTCTCTCTTTTTGATGAAATAACATTAGAGGAACTATTACAGCGTGTAAGTGGGATAAAACAAACAACATGTTTACTTGACCCACTTCCTGGGAAACTTATCAAGGAGCTTTTTGTATTATTAGGTCCATCAGTGCTAAATATTATAAACTTATCACTTTCCTCTGGCACTGTTCCCCTAGCATTCAAGAAAGCGGTTATTCATCCTCTGCTCAAAAGACCTAACCTTGATCCTGACCTCATGGTAAACTACCGACCGGTGTCCCACCTTCCCTTTATTTCGAAAATCCTCGAAAAAATTGTCGCACAGCAGCTAAATGAACACTTAGTGTCTAACAATCTCTGTGAACCTTTTCAATCCGGTTTCAGGGCAAATCACTCTACGGAGACAGCCCTCGCAAAAATGACTAATGATCTACTGCTAACGATGGATTCTGATGCGTCATCTATGTTGCTGCTTCTTGATCTTAGCGCTGCTTTCGATACCGTCGATCATAATATTTTATTAGAGCGTATCAAAACACGTAATGGTATGTCAGACTTAGCTTTGTCGTGGTTTAACTCTTATCTTACTGACAGGATGCAATGCGTCTCTCATAATAATGTGACCTCGGACTATGTTAAGGTAACGTGCGGAGTTCCTCAGGGTTCGGTTCTTGGCCCTGCACTCTTTAGTATTTACATGCTGCCGCTAGGCGACATCATACGCAAATACGGTGTTAGCTTTCATTGCTATGCTGATGACACCCAACTCTACATGCCCCTAAAGCTGACCAACACGCCGGATTGTAGTCAGCTGGAGGCGTGTCTTAATGAAATTAAACAATGGATGTCCGCTAACTTCTTGCAACTCAACGCCAAGAAAACGGAAATGCTGATTATCGGTCCTGCTAAACACCGACATTTATTTAATAATACCACCTTAACATTTGACAACCAAACAATTACACAAGGCGAATCAGTAAAGAATCTGGGTATTATCTTCCACCCAACTCTCTCGTTTGAGTCACACATTAAGAGTGTTACTAAAACGGCCTTCTTTCATCTCCGTAATATCGCTAAAATTCGTTCTATTTTATCCACTAGCGACGCTGAGATCATTATTCATGCGTTCGTTACGTCTCGTCTCGACTACTGTAACGTATTATTTTCGGGTCTCCCTATGTCTAGCATTAAAAAATTACAGTTGGTACAAAATGCGGCTGCTAGACTTTTGACAAGAACAAGAAAGTTTGATCATATTACGCCTATACTGGCTCACCTGCACTGGCTTCCTGTGCACTTAAGATGTGACTTTAAGGTTTTACTACTTACGTATAAAATACTACACGGTCTAGCTCCGTCCTATCTTGTCGATTGCATTGTACCATATGTCCCGGCAAGAAATCTGCGTTCAAAGAACTCCGGCTTATTAGTGATTCCCAGAGCCCAAAAAAAGTCTGCGGGCTGTAGAGCGTTTTCTATTCGGGCTCCAGTACTATGGAATGCCCTCCCGGTAACAATTAGAGATGCTACCTCAGTAGAAGCATTTAAGTCCCATCTTAAAACTCATTTGTATACTCTAGCCTTTAAATAGCCCCCCTGTTGGACCAGTTGATCTGCCGTTTCTTTTCTTTTCTCCTCTGCTCCCCTTTTCCTTGAGGGGGGGGGGGGGCACAGGTCCGGTGGCCATGGATGAAGTGCTGGCTGTCCAGAGTCGGGACCCGGGGTGGACCGCTCGCCTGTGCATCGGCTGGGAACATCTCTGCGCTGCTGACCCGTCTCCGCTCGGGATGGTGTCCTGCTGGCCCCACTATGGACTGGACTCTTACTATTATGTTGGATCCACTATGGACTGGACTCTCACAATATTATGTCAGACCCACTCGACATCCATTGCTTTCGGTCTCCCCTAGAGGGGGGGGTTACCCACATATGCGGTCCTCTCCAAGGTTTCTCATAGTCATTCACATCGACGTCCCACTGGGGTGAGTTTTTCCTTGCCCGTATGTGGGCTTTGTACCGAGGATGTCGTTGTGGCTTGTGCAGCCCTTTGAGACACTTGTGATTTAGGGCTATATAAATAAAGATTGACTGATTGATTGATTGATGGATCAACTTTCGGAGTGGCTCAGTGGGTAGAGTGGCCGTCTTGTAACTGAAGGGTTTTTGGTTCAATTTGGGCCATTCGAGTTCATGTCGAGGTGTTCCTGAGCAAGACACCGGACCCCTAACTGCTCCTGATTGGCATACTTGCCAACCTTGAGACCTCCGAATTCGGGAGATGGGGGGGGCGGGGTTGAGGTGGGCGCGGTTGGAGGGGCCGGGGTTTGGTGGTAGCGGGGGTGTATATTTTAGCCCGGAAGAGTTAGTGCTGCAAGGGATTCTGGGTATTTGTTCTGTTGTGTTTATGTTGTGTTACAGTGCGGATGTTCTCCCGAAATGCGTTTGTCATTCTTGTTTGGTGTGGGTTCACAGTGTGGCGCATATTAGTAACAGTGTTAAAGTTGTTTATACGACCACCCTCAGTGTGACTATTGATCAAATATGTCTTGCAGTCACTTACGTGTGTCTGTAGAAGCCGCATACAACAAGTGTCTGGGCCGGCACGCTGTTTGTATGGAGAAAAAGTGGACCCGACGACAGGTTGTAGAGGGCGTTAAAGGCAGTGCCATCACGGCACGCCCTCAATATTGTTGTCTGGGTGAAAATCGGGAGAAATTCGGGAGAATGGTTGTCCCAGGAGATTTTCGGGAGGGGCACTGAAATTCGGGAGTCTCCCGGAAAAATCGGGAGGGTTGGCAAGTATGCTGATGGGTTGTAGTTAACCCCTGCATGGCAGCTTCTGCCAGTGGTATTCCGCAATAAAGTTGTTCTTAATGTGCAAAGAAAATAAAAAACAATTCTATTCTATTCTATTTTACTTTCTCTTCATCAACAAGCTGAAATGTCTTGTATGCGCTGCTCTGCCAACACGTGCACACACACAGTAGTCACATTGGTGCCCTCGCAAACGATCAGAAGTCACACAAATCCTTAACTTTAACAACCATATTGTTACAATAAGAAACATTTGAAAAAGTAAAATCCACCCACATTAATATGGGCAGAGGAACTGAAGAGAAAAGAGCAGACAGTGGGTGGGGGGTGTGTGTGTGTGCCCTAAAAGATACGCACTGAACAAGAAGTAGTCTAATCCAAATAGGTTCATTAGGTCGTCAAATAATTATGCAATGTGTTATTCTTATAGCCAGACCTGTGTGTTTGTTTCTGTACCTGACGTTTCGACTACAACTGTTGCCTTCCTCAGAGGTTGTCATGTGACAAAACCGTCGAAACCGTCAGGTACGAAAATAAACACACACGTCTGGCTATAAGAATAACAAATTGCATGGAGAAGTACTCTATTTACCTCCACTGTGAAATACAGTAAGTCTGCTCTGGCATATTTTTCCAGAAAAGTCCGGTCTGATCACAATTACAACTTTCTGTAGTACGAAGCTTACCGTATTTTCCGCACTATAAGGCGCACCTAAAAACCACACATTTTCTCAAAAGCTGACAGTGCGCCTTATAACCCGGTGCGCTTTATTACGATTCATTTTCATAAAGTTTCGATCTCGCAACTTCGGTAAACAGCCGCCATCTTTTTTCCCGGTAGAACAGGAAGCGCTTCTTCTTCTACGCAAGCAACCGCCAAGGAAAGCACCCGCCCCCATAGAACAGGAAGCGCTTCTTCTTCTACTGTAAGCAACCACCCGCCCGCGTAGAAGAAGAAAAAGCGCGCGGATATCACCGTACGTTTCATTTCCTGTTTACATCTGTAAAGACCACAAAATGGCTCCTACTAAGCGACAAGGATCCGGTTCATAAAAAGACGCAATCTCTCCATCCGCACACGGATTACTACCGTATTTCACAGCAACTGATATTCCTGTGAACCGCACTGTGGAACGGGAGCACGTACGGTGAATATTCGCACCACAGGGAATGAGAAGTCATCCTTCACTGTGGTTCTAGCTTGCCATGCTAACTTCCACCCATGGTGATATTCAAAAGGAAGACCTTGCCAAAAGAGACCTTTCCAGCCGGCGTCATCATAAAAGCTAACTCGAAGGGATGGATGGATGAAGAAAAGATGAGCGAGTGGTTAAGGGAAGTTTACGCGAAGAGGCCGGGTGGCTTTTTTCACACAGCTCCGAAGGCGAACACACCTTCACTAAGACGGGCAGACAGCGCCGGACGACATACGCCAACATTTGCCAGTGGATCGTAAATGCCTGGGCAGATATTTCGGTCACAACTGTGGTCCGAGCTTTCCGGAAGGCAGGATTCACAGAACTACTGGACAACAACAGCGACACTGACTCCGATGACTTCGACGAGACGGAACCGGCCATTTTGGATCCCACGCTTGCGCAACTTTTCAATTCGGACACCGAAGACGAAGAATTCGAAGGATTTACGAATGAAGAATAACTTCAGAAAGTGAGCGCTATGTTTATTTTGTGTGTTGTGACATTAACGTTCGAGCAACATTATGTTGCTATTGCTCTGCACTATTTTGAATTTTACTATGTTTGTGATTGCACATTTGCGTACATTTTGGGACAGAGTTGTTAGAACGCTGGTTTTCAATATATTATTAAAGTTTGACTGAACTATCTGACTGTTTTTTTGACATTCCCTTTAGCGCAGCGTAGGCGCGGCTTATAATCCGGGGCGGCTTATTGGTGGACAAAGTTATGAAATATGTAATTCATTGAAGGTGCGGCTAATAATCCGGTGCGCCTTATAGTGCGGAAAATACGGTACTCTTTTTTTCAATTCTACCATACTTGTGAGTGCCAATAATGTATTGGTCTTTTTTTTTTTTTTAACTCTACAGCGATTCCGTCCTTCTTAGACAGCTGAACTCTGTTGATTCACTTTATTTTCGACATCATCAGCGCCACATGACATTGGTGAACCTTCGGCGTGAGCGATGTGGAATGCTAACGCGGGCCACACGAGGCTAACAACACAGTGCAACTGCCAGAACAACTTACGCCTGTGGTTTCAGCACATGGAACCCCAATTCTAACTTAGAGGAATTACCCAGGATGTGGACATGTTTTAGTGGCCGGGTGATGACTATAGCAATGACGCATGGAGGATCCTTCGGGCAACCAGTGAGTACTGTCATCTACAGCAGAATCAAATCAAATCAAATCAAATCAAGCTGTATTTATAAAGCGCTTTTCGTACATAAAATAAATGCAACGCAAAGTACTTTACAAAGTTAAAAACAATACCCCGGTGACACATATCCCCCATTATCACATACGTACGCACGGATACAGATACCAAACCAAAACACAAACACACACACACACACACAACCAACACACGAATGCAAATATACGGACCAATGATTGCATGGCTGAGTACAGAGGAGACATGTGAGTAAACACTATCACAGGAGCCATCTTCACCAGGAGGTCATCAGACCACGGCCACCAGGACGCTGACACAAAAGCGCCCCCACAAGCACGGCTGATAACCCCTAAGGCAGATGGCTCATCTGTATGGAAGTAGAATTGTCTCACATCAACTTATATATATCAATATGATATTAATACATGTGCATATATTAATAAATATGCAAATACACATACAAATGTGATATAGAAATACATAAATAATTTGTATAAATAAATGCATATTTGTAAATATATTTTTGAGATTTGAAAATATATACAAATAGAATTTATAAATATAAAAATGTGTCATACAAATAAATCAAGAATGTGTATAAATAAACGTGCATTTTTAAATATATGTTTGAGGTTTGAATATAAATATGCTTGATTTTGTATTTGTATTTGTATTGAATTTGCATATGTGGATCGCTTTTTTGCTTTTGTGTCGATGAGACATTCCTCCCACAAACCAGAGGCACAAATAAATGTGACCTACACACTCCCCTGAACAACCAGCAGAGGGCACTGCAGAAATATAAATTATTTATTTATTTGTATATCACCTTTATATTTATTAATAAATGCATTTGTATTACTATCATATTGATATATATATAAGTTGATGTGAGACAATTCTACTTCCAAACATCTGAGGAACGTAGGAAAATAAAAATAATAATACGTATAAAATAGTAAGAACCATGTGTAGAGATAAAGAATAAAATGCAATTAAGACATATAAAGATTAATAGAAAAAAAAAAATATATATATATATATATATATATATATACTGTAAATAAATATTAAATAAATATAACTAAATAAAATACACTCAAGTCTACAATATTGTATTATATGAGTGTAAACTGGAACCAATTAACCACGAAAAACAATGTTTCTCTTTGTTCTTTACTTCTTTTAAAAAATATATATATATTATTATGTATGTATTCCCTTATTTAGTAGCTGTTTATTATTTTCTATCCTTACATGTACAGGTATTGCATTTATTTATTATGCATAAATAAACACCTAAACACAGGAAGTAAACACATTTGCAATGATTAATATTATTCAAATATTGTGAGTGGCAACACATGACAACAATGAATTATCAGCAATGGACAGGAAGAAGTGGTATGATTTGAATCTGCCTTTTTCCTGCTCCTGTTGGGATTTGATAAGATAGACTTTTATTTGTCCCACAATGGAAAAATTATGTGGTTTCAGAGACGATTTTTACTAGTGGTGACAAAAGTAAAAGAATACGGGGAGGGGAAAATGCAAATTTAATGGGATTTTTTAAGACTAAAATTGTTCTGAGGATGCTGTTTTGCATCTATTTTTAGCATGTCTGGAAATGTGTCTGCAAAACTGGCACAGTTACGCACAAAGGGCTGTGAGAAATGAGGCGATCGCGCTACAAAGATATAGACGATGGACAGAGAATTATGTGTGTCAACATATTTGGACTGTCATAAAAAAAATATCTATTCAGCAATATCATCTAATAATTTTATAGCTGTTGGATGACTTCAGGGGCTGAGTCAAACAAATGTAATTGATTTATTATGGCGTCTGCTGTTTTTTTTTATTATTATTATTTGTTCGTTTTTTAATACCCTTCCATCCATCCATTTTCTACCGCTTATTCCCTTTGGGGTTGCGGGGGGCGCTGGAGCCTATCTCCGTTTTTACCAATATCACCTTTTTTTAATATGCATTCTCTTGCGCCATCACAGCGCCTCCCAAAACACACTTTCAGCGTGCTAAAAGTAGATTCTGTTGTGCTTCCAAATACCCCCGAAAATGTGGAAGGCACTACTTGTGTGCTGCATGTCAACAACAAGACGAAGCGTCACAGGTGGAAACATATGACGCCATGAATGTGGAGGGAAATGATGGAGTGTTTCCATGGTGACAGCCAATATACACACAGAATCCTCATCAAAATAAGGCGGTCTGCATCACTTTTGCACTTGTTATCAATTCTACACGCAGTCTTAGTAGATCACTCACAACACACCCACTAAATTGTGCACACAATTTTGTAGTTTGCACACACAATTTAGCACATGTTATTTGGATTTTAGCAGATCAGACCAACCCCAAAAGGGACAAGTGGTAGAAAATGGATGGATGGGTAGATCAGACCATTATAAAGTAAATACAAAAATATTACTTGTCTTTTGTTATCCTAAAGACTAATTTTGGCTTATATATATATGTTATGATCAAAGTTTATAATAACAATGTTATAAAATAACAATGTTAATAATTGTGTTACAAACACCGCTGTACTTTTACTAGTAACGAGCAGTGTTGGGTTAGTTACTGAACACCAGTAATTAGTTACAGTTACTAGTTACTTTATTTCAAAAGTAACTCAGTTACTAACCCAGTTACTTACACCAAAAAGTAATGCGTTACTGTGAAAAGTAACTATTTAGTTACTTTTTTTTTTCTTTTTTTTTTTTTTAAGGCTCCCATTAAAGGCCTACTGAAACCCACTACTACCGACCACGCAGTCTGATAGTTTATATATCAATGATGAAATCTTAACATTGCAACACATGCCAATACGGCCGGGTTAGCTTACTAAAGTGCAATTTTAAATTTCGCGCGAAATATCCTGCTGAAAACGTCTCGGTATGATGACGCCTGCGCGTGACGTCACGGATTGTAGAGGACATTTTGGGACAGCATAGTGGCCAGCTATTAAGTCGTCTGTTTTCATCGCAAAATTCCACAGTATTCTGGACATCTGTGTTGGTGAATCTTTTGCAATTTGTTCAATGAACAATGGAGACAGCAAAGAAGAAAGCTGTAGGTGGGAAGCGGTGTATTGCGGCAGGTGTTGTGCCGGATAACGCACCCCCGCCGTAGAATACACCCCCTGACTGTTGTGCCGGATAACACAGCCGGTGTTTCATTGTTTACATTCCCGGAAGATGACAGTCAAGCTTTACCATTGGCCTGTGGAGAACTGGGACAACAGAGACTCTTACCAGGAGGACTTTGAGTTGGATACGCAGAAGCGGTACCGTGAGTACGCATGCAGCTGCGGCTTCCAAACATTTGATCGCTTGCCCGTACGTGCGTGCCGCTATGTGCATGTCACGTACATAACTTTGGGGACTTTGGGGAAATATATGTGCTGTATGAACTTTGGGGAGGTGAACGGGACTTTGGGCTGTGGGATTGAGTGTGTTGTGCAGGTGTTTGACTTGTATTGGCGGGTTATATGGACGGGAGGGGGGAGGTGTTTGTTATGCGGGATTAATTTGTGGCATATTAAATATAAGCCTGGTTGTGTTGTGGCTAATAGAGCATATATATGTCTTGTGTTTATTTACTGTTTTAGTCATTCCCAGCTGAATATCAGGTCCCACCCGCCTCTCACAGCATCTTCCCTATCTGAATCGCTCCCACTGCCCTCTAGTCCTTCACTCTCACTTTCCTCATCCACGAATCTTTCATCCTCGCTCAAATTAATGGGGAAATCGTCGCTTTCTCGGTCCGAATCGCTCTCGCTGCTGGTGGCCATGATTGTAAACAATGTGCAGATGTGAGGAGCTCCACAACCTGTGACGTCACGCTACTCGTCTGCTACTTCCGGTACAGGCAAGGCTTTTTTATCAGCAACCAAAAGTTGCGAACTTTATCGTCGATGTTCTCTACTAAATCCTTTCAGCAAAACTATGGCAATATCGCGAAATGATCAAGTATGACACATAGAATGGACCTGCTATCCCCGTTTGAATAAGAATATCGCATTTCAAGAGGCCTTTAATGCCCTTTTAGTCTTCATTTCAGTACTGTTATTGCACTGGAGAATAATACAATATGTTGATCAACTTGGCATGCATTTGCATCACTGAACTCTGCTAAGCAATGTGCTCTACATACAACACACAAAGACAAAGATATGTTTCAATGGGCCAATTTATTCCAGGCCAGAACAAATTGACAAAACTATTTTAAATAGCTGCAACATAACATACATAAGTAACAAACAGCATAATAACAACATAGCTGTAAAGCTGGCTTCACCCAAGGAAGGCACACATGACATACACAAAGCCTAACCAGGCATTTTTTTTCTCTTAAGGAATTCGGAAATAAAATCATGTCTTCATGAGATCAACACTGTACTGAAGCCCAGAACGCATTTCCCCAGTTTTAGTTTAGAGATAAGGAAAGATTGGCCTGGCCCACTAGGATCCCTCTTTATGTTTGTGAACTTTATAGTCTATACATTTAGAGTGATGTGATAATCAAACACTCTAGAAGTCTAGAATGAAAGAGTAAATAAGATAATTGACAGAGTGTGTGTGCCTTCAGTGATGAATGAGTAGCAGAGGCAGAGTTTTGAGTGTTTTCTTTAGCTCGCTTTCCATGTTTATGTACTCACTGTCCACTGTGTCCAGCTGCCTGAAAGCGGGTGACTCCACTGTAGAAATAGCCTGCATGTCTTCTAGCACATATAGCATATTCATCCCTATACAATATCCTACCCTAATACCCTACTGTGCAATATTACCCTTCGAATGCAATACATCCGACACTGATTGTTATTTATTACTCCGGTACTCTTGTCTTGCTCTGTATATTGTACAGTATTTTGTGTAGTGTTTTGTATATTGTACTGTATTTTGTATTTTGTGTAGTGTTTTGTATATTGTACAGGATTGCTTATTATTTTTATTGGATATTAGTCTGTTTATTTCAATTCTTAGTTGTTGTTTTTTTTTTCTATGAACTCTTGTGTAATTTATTTTTAGCCCATAATTGTTCCCACTACTGCACCTTAAGTTGGAGTCCTTAATCTTGTTATATGCAAATATAATGACATTAAAGTCCATTCCATTCTATTCTATTCTATTCTTCTATACGCTGCAATGGCTCTTTCCAATGTTGTCCTGGCTGTCCTACCTGTAGCTCCGTTAAAATCCAGCCGCTGTTGGAGGTGGAGGTGAAGTGTGTCTCTCTTTACTAGCTTTGTCGAAGCATGTTGCTTTTGTAGCTGTTTCAGCAGATTTTAATTGCTGTTTTGGGCAGTAGATAGGATCTTAGATCCAAGACACAACTTACATTTAACTAAAATGTTCTTTTCTTTGTGCTCGACAAAAGAAAAGTAGTGAGAATATCTCCATGTTAAGCAACTCGACTTCTGGCTCCGCCATGATGTAAACACAGACACGCCCCAATAAAGTGTGCCTCTTCTTTTCCTTGTGACACAGAAGGACGACACTGCAGCGCTCCAATAAAACACACTCAGATCTTCTGTTTCTAGCCGATACTACATAAAAAATAACGTAAAATAACACAGTAACGCATTATGTAGTAACGGTAACCGAGTTACTGGATATAAAAAATAACGCGTTAGACTACTAGTTACCAGAGGTGTGGACTCGAGTCACATGACTTGGGCTCGAGTCAGACTCGAGTCATGAATTTGATGACTTTAGACTCGACTTGACAAAATGTAAAAAGACTTGCAACTCGACTTAGACTTTAACATCAATGACTTGTGACTTCACTTGGACTTGAGCCTTTTGAATTGACATGACTTGACATGACTTGCTACTTTCCCCAAAACCCAAAGATGAAAAAGTTATTCGGGAGCGCTCCGTATTTTTCATTGTGTACTTGTCTATCAGCGTTGCGTGTGTCAGCTGGTGTGCTGTCAGTACAACAGCCAATCAAATTAGATCTACTTTGTTTTCATCACACAGCATTCATCCAATCAAATTGCAGGACAACCAACGAAGAAGACATGTCCAAACCACACGCCAGTGAACAAAAAATTATGCCTAAAATAATTTCGTTTGGGTATAAAAATTACGAGGTGGTCAACACAAAACGGTTTGCAGTATGCAACACATGCGGTTCCAAAATGACTGATGGAGAGGCAACAACTTCCAACTTCGTCCGGCATTTGAAGTTGCACAAAGAACGGTAAGTTTTGAATGTAAGATAACGTTTATTGGCTAAGTAACGTGACTTTTATTTGCTGTGTAGTTAAATCAGTGAGGCTGTAAACTCACTGCTAACGTTATAACGTTATTGCAAACACGGGAATCTGTTGCAGTTCACTACCTTATTCATACTTTTTGTTCAGTGATTTTTTAAGCAGGGTTACGTTAGTCAATATATCACACGTAACGTTAGACGGCGGTCAGCAGCACCGCGTATTTTAGCCACCTAAAAAAAAGACAAAAATAGTAAAATAAAGGTCAGTTAAAATGTATACTATATTATGAATATGTGTACCGTTTTAGCTAGCTTTCTGACATACTGTTGGTTGTTTACCTCAGTGGTCCCCAACCACCGGGCCGCGGCCCGGTACTGGTCCGTGGATCGATTGGTATCGGGCCGCACAATAAATATTTTTATTTTATTTATTTTTTTTTTTAAATTAAGTCAACATAAAAAACACAAGATACACTTACAAGTAGTGCACCAACCCAAAAAAACTCTCCCCCCCTTTTGTTCTGGGCATTGAACATGACTCTTCCTTCACTGTTCCGAGTGGCCATGAGAGTCTTGGCAGTGCCTGCCTCCAGTGCTCCAGTGGAGCGAGTTTTCAGCCATGGTGGCATCATACTACGCCCCCATCGTGCACAAATGACTGACAGACTCTTGGCTAATTTGGTCTTTTGCAAATGCAATGCAGCATAGGGCCCTGACATATAAAAAGTACAACTTTTTTGTTATGTTCACGTATATGTCATGTTTTTTCAATGTTAACACTTTTGTACAAATAAGTACATTTGCACTTTATTTTTCAATGTGTTTGTTCTGTAAAGGAATGAGTTAATGTTTAAAATGACTGGTTAATAGTGCTATTATAAAGTGCAATGTCAGCACAATTTTCTTTCCTGCAATTTAAAATGCACTTGTTTTAATAAATAAATACAGCGTTTGAAAAGCATACACAATCTGTGTTAATATATTAGTCTGTGGTTAAAAGTACTTGAAAGGACTCGAAACTCAAAATGCAGGACTAAGGACTTGACTTGAGACTTTCCAGTCTTGACTTTGGACTTGACTCGGGGCTTGCCTGTCTTGACTCGGGACTTGACTCGGACTTGAGGGCAAAGACTTGAGACTTACTTGTGACTTGCAAAACAATGACTTGGTCCCACCTCTGCTAGTTACCGCCGAAAATAACGGCGTTACAGTAACGCGTTACTTTGCAACGCGTTAGTCCCAACACTGGTAACGAGCAGTCTAATTATTTATTGTATGTTACAATGCTGGTACCGATACGTTTGATGTAACGTTGCACACTACTTTTGAGTTGGTTGTATGTCAAAAAGACAGCGTCAGAGGCACTGCAGGCAATGCAGCGCCACACTAAATAAACATAATATTCAATAGAAGGAGACTACATGTACTACACGCACACAGACACACTACTACTATGAGAGAATAATGAACACCAAATCAATAATAGAAGTGACAAGCTTGCAATCCTACAATACTTTGTTTGTGGACAAGAAGATATGACATCAATCAAAGCACATTCAATCTTTTTATTAACCAACACAATCCAGTGAAAATATTCAACAGATATTCAACACTGCTGCCGAACAGCTGCCGAAAAGCTAACAAACACAGATAAGGTACATCCTCCTCAGAGCGCGCTCTCACGGACATAACACGTCACTTAACAACAGGCACTGCCTTTTAAAAACACACACACACTCTGCTCTCATGAAACGTCTTTCAACTGCAAACGCTAGATCAGTGGTTCACTAACCTTTTTTCACCACTTACCACCTCGGAAAACACTTGGCTCTCCAAGTACCACCATAATGACAAGCAATAAATATATAGTCGCATAGTAGGCCTAAACATTCAATAAAAACAAGACAGAGGTTCTATCTAACAAGAATGTTTGATGTTTTTTGGCCACATTAAACACAGTTAAAACAGTAACACTGTCTTTGAATATTTCATCAAGTGATTATTTGGCATACCACTAGGTGGAGCCTGCGTACCACAATTTGAGAATCACTGTGCGAGATATTATATATTTTTCTTAAAGTGACACATTAATTACTTTCCCTAGTAATGAATTACATTTATTACAAAGTAATTCAGTTAGTATGTCAATGAAATTTTTTTTTAGCAACGTAACGAGTAACTTTAATAAATTACATTTTAAAAGTAATTTTCCAAACACTCGTACAACACTTAAAACCTTTAGCATATCAGTATGTGGAATTCAATTATGAAATGGATTAACCAAATAAATCCAACAAAGCACAAATATGATTCAGTTTAAGAGACTGTTCAAACTACAAGTATTCACAAAGTACACAGAACAAGAATTATGATGAACATTTTGAATCCTTTTTTTTTGTTTGTTTGTTTTGTTTTGTTTTTTTGTTTTTTTAAAAACTTTTTTTTTTTTATTGAAACAAAGATTATTTATGTATTTAATATTTGTTTACTGACTATGGTATATTATTTGTTTATTATTTATTTGTTCACTGTTCTGTTACAGAGAACAAGGAAATAAGAATAAAATTGCTATGGTATGAAAAGGGGTAGGATTAAATAAGCTCATCTTCTTCCTACTCCTTTTCGGACGTGCTGTAATGAAACAACTGGAAATATGTGATGAAATACATTGTATCGTATGCATGTTCTAAATAAACTGAAACTGAAACTGAACTGAACCGAACTGGTTATGATTATTTATAATTTTTACGGTTGTTTTGTTACCTATCTTTTTGATCATTTATTAATATATTTTATATATGTAAATATATATATTGCTCTTTTTTTTATGGACAAAGGTTTGGATTATCAGATGCCTGAGAGTACAACCACAACATAGCCTTCTCTGTGTCATGTCTTTTGATCATGTTTTGTTTAGTTATGTCCTGTTTGGTTTTTGGACTCTTTGTAGTTTCTGTTTACGCTCCATTGTTTCTGTTTCCATGACCTGTCATGCATTTGGACTCACGCACCGGACTCATTTGGACACACGCACCTGTTGTAATCAAGACACTATTATTTAAGCTTGTAGTTGCCAGGCAGTCGGTCTGGCGACATTAACTCTGATAATTCTGATACTCATGCCTGTTCATAGTTATGCTTCATGCCATGCCACGTACGTTTTGTTTGTTCATGTCACAGTTAGCGAGTTTTGTTTCATGTTCATAGTGTCTGCCTTTGTGCTAGTATTTTGTATCATAGTCAAGTTTGCGCGCTTTTTGTTTGTTCATTTTGTTAGTGTTAAAATAAATGATGTATTTACCTCCAAGCCATGTCCACTCCAACTATTCTTGCATCTCGGGAAAACAAAACCCCCATAGTCCACGTTATGACACTTTGTAACTTTAATTTGCTTTGCAGGTGTACCAACCCAGTGTTTTTCAACCTTTTTTGAGCCAAGGCACATTTTTGGCGATGAAAAAATGCGGAGGCACACCACCAGCAGAAATAATTAAAAAGCAAAACTCAGTTGACAGTAAAAAGTCGTCGTCGCAATTGTTGGATATGACTTTAAACCATAACCAACCATGCATCACTATAGCTCTTGTCTCAAAGTAGGTGTACTGTCACGACCTGTCACATCACGCCGTGACTTATTTGGAGTTTTTTGCTGTTTTCCTGTGTGTAGTGTTTTAGTTCTTGTCTTGCGCTCCTACTTTGATGGCTTTTTCTCTTTTTTTGGTATTTTCCTGTAGCAGTTTCATGTCTTCCTTTGAGCGATATTTCCCGCATCTTTACTTAGCAATCAAGAATATTTCAGTTGTTTTTATCCTTCTTTGTGGGGACATTGTTGATTGTCATGTCATGTTCGGATGTACATTGTGGATGCCGTCTTTGCTCCACAGTAAGTCTTTGCTGTCGTCCAGCATTCTGTTTTTGTTTACTTTGTAGCCAGTTCAGTTTTAGTTTCGTTCCGCATAGCCTTCCCTAAGCTTTAGTGCCTTTTCTTAGGGGCACTCACCTTTTGTTTATTTTTGGTTTCAGCATTAGATACCTTTTTACCTGCACCCTGTCTCCCGCTGTTCCCGACATCTACAACGCAATTAGCTACCGGCTGCCACCTACGGATATGGGAGAGTATTACACGGTTACTCTGCCGAGCTCTAGGCAGCACAGACACTCAACAACAACACATCATTTGCAGACTAGAATTACTAATGTGCCGCGGCACAGTGGTTGAAAAACACTGTACTAACCAACCAACATAATTTCTTGAAATGTGCTTGCAGTTTATTGTTTCATCTTTCTCTGTTTCTAAAGGCGGATCATTTCCTCTTGAAACCAAAGTTGTAAAAGCCAAGAGGATGTGAGCCTGCAGTGCATTGTTGTTCCCTCTGACAGACCGACAACAAAGAAGCACGGCTGCGTGTCCAAGTGGACGAGCGGAGTCACTACTACAAACACAATATAGACATCCTTGTCAGAGGCTCCTTTTTTGGGGGGGAACTGAAAGCATGTTGTGGTCGGGGGGTGTTGGTGTTGGTCCCCTGATCTCAGACATCAGAAGCAAACATTTGAAGTCCCTTCAGAAGGTTAGGAAGCTGGAGAGCTGGGCCTTCCCTCCTTTTATTGAGTTTTTAATTTTTTTAAAAACTGCTAAACACTGAATACAATTTTCAACCATGTTCAAGTTCTTATGACCAAGTGGTGCATTTCAGTGCATGTGAAAACATCTAGGATTTTTACTTAGTGGATTATTTCATATCTTTCTATTTATTTCGATTATGCAAAGCGACCAATGTCAATAATAGCTGACGAGATGAATGATCACCACATCTACATGATATATATATATATATGTATGTATGTATGTATGTATGTATGTATGTATGTATGTATGTATGTGTGTGTGTGTGTGTGTGTGTGTATGTATTAGAGATGCGCGGATAGGCAATTTATTTCATCCGCAACCGCGTCAGAAAGTCGTCAACCATCCGCCATCCAGCCGATGTAACGTTTGATCAGAACTGCACCCGCCCGCTATCCGCCCGCACCCGCCCGTTGTTATATATCTAATATAAACGATGCAAGGCATTAGTGAGGCATACCTGCCAACTACTCCGGTTTTCCCGTAATTCG
>NC_084576.2:1702500-1707500 GCF_033978685.3 Nerophis lumbriciformis
TGCCAGCATGTGCTCATGAATGCATGTGCTCACAAAAAAGGCAAACATGCATTCTGGATCTGACTTTGTGGGTTATTTTGAGTCTTTTTCAGTTATTTCTATTATGCAAGGAAGCCAATATCATTAATAACTGGTGCGAGGAAAGATCACCTCATAAATATTCTGCCAGCATGTGCTCATGAATGCATGTGGTCACAAAAAAGGCAAACATGCATTCTGGATTTGACTTTGTGGGTTATTTTGAGTCTTTTTCAGTTATTTCTATTATGCAAGGAAGCCAATATCATTAATAACTGGTGCGAGGAAAGATCACCTCATAAATATTCTGCAAGCATGTGCTCATGAATGCATGTGGTCACAAAAAAGGCAACCATGCATTCTGGATTTGACTTTGTGGGTTATTTTGAGTTTTTTTCAGTTATTTTTATTATGCAAGGAAGCCAATATCATTAATAACTGGTGCGAGGAAAGATCACCTCATAAATATTCTGCCAGCATGTGCTCATGAATGCATGTGGTCACAAAAAAGGCAAACATGCATTCTGGATTTGACTTTGTGGGTTATTTTGAGTCTTTTTCAGTTATTTCTATTATGCAAGGAAGCCAATATCATTAATAACTGGTGGGAGGAAAGATCACCTCATAAATATTCTGCCAGCATGTGCTCATGAATGCATGTGGTCACAAAAAAGGCAAACATGCATTCTGGATTTGACTTTGTGGGTTATTTTGAGTCTTTTTCAGTTATTTCTATTATGCAAGGAAGCCAATATCATAAATAACTGGTGCGAGGAAAGATCACCTCATAAATATTCTGCCAGCATGTGCTCATGAATGCACAGACATTTATTCTGGGTTTGCCTTAGTGGATTATTTTAAATGTTTCTCATAGTGTCTATTATTCAAAGTGGCCGATATCATTAATAACCGTCAGAAGGACAGATCGCCACAAATACATTACGCCTGCAGTTGCTCATGAATGCGTAAACATATGTTGTGGGTTTGCCTTTGTGGATTATTTAAAATCTTTCTCATAGTTTATATTATGCAACGTGGCTAATATAATTAATAACCATCAGAAGGACAGATCGCCACAAATACATTGCGCATGCAGTTGCTCATGAATGGGCAAACATGTATTCTGGGTTTGCCTAAATTGATTATTTTAAGTCCTCCTAACATGCAAAGTAACTGATATCATTAATAACTGTCGGGAGGAAAGACAGCCACATACACAATATGCCCACATGTGCTAGCATATTTTGGGCTTTTACTTAGTAGATTATTTTGAGTCTTTCGAGTTATTTCTACAGTATTACATATAATGTCTCTTTCTTCTTTGCACTGCAAACTGATGCTACTTCACACCTGAAGCTCCTAACAGATAAATAAAGTACCTTAATTGAATTGAAAATGACCAATATCATTAATAACTGGTGCGATGAAAGATCACCACATACATATATTTTTCCAGCATGTGGTAATGAATGTGCAAACATGTAATTCTGGGTGTGCCTTAGTGGATTCTTTTAAATCTTTCTCATAGTTTCTATTATACAAAGTGGCCGATATCATTAATAACTGTCGAAAGGACAGATCATCACAAATACATTACGCCTGAGGTTGCTCAGGAATGCGTAAGCATATGTCGTGGGTTTGCCTTAGTGGATTATTTTAAAACTTTCTCATAGTTTCTATTATGCAACGTGGCTGATATAATTAGTAACCATCAGAAGGACAGATCGCCACAAATATATTGCGCATGCAGTTGCTCATGAATGCGCAAACATGTATTCTGGGTTTGCCTAAATTGATTATTTTAAGTCCTCCTCATAATTTGTAACATGCAAAGTGACTGATATCATTAATAACTGTCGGGAGGAAAGACAGCCACATACACAATATGCCCACATGTGCTAGCATATTTTGGGCTTTTATTTAGTAGATTATTTTGAGTCTTTTGAGTTATTTCTACAGTATTACACATAATGTCTCTTTCTTCTTTGCACTGCAAACTGATGCTACTTCACACCTGAAGCTCCTAACAGATAAATAAAGTACCTGAATTGAATTGAAAATGACCAATATCATTAATAACTTATGAGAGGAAAGATCACCACTCACATATATTCTGTCAGCATGTGCTCATGAATGCGCAAACATGTCATTCTGGGCTTGCCTTAGTGGATTCTTTTAAATCTTTCTCATAGTTTCTATTATACAAAGTGGCCGATATCATTAATAACTGTCGAAAGGACAGATCATCACAAATACATTACGCCTGAGGTTGCTCAGGAATGCGTAAACATATGTTCTGGGTTTGCCTTAGTGGATTATTTTAAATCCTTCTCATAGTATCTATTATGCAACGAGGCTGATATCATTAATAACCGTCAGAAGGACAGATCGCCACAAATACATTGCGCCTGCAGTTTGTCATCAATGCGCACACGTGTATTATGTCTCCTTATTTTTTTGCTCTGCATTATCAATCAATCAATCAATCAATCAATGTTTATTTATATAGCCCTAAATCACAAGTGTCTCAAAGGGCTGCACAAGCCACAACGACATCCTCGGTACAAAGCCCACATACGGGCAAGGAAAAACTCACCCCAGTGGGACGTCGATGTGAATGACTATGAGAAACCTTGGAGAGGACCGCATATGTGGGTAACCCCCCCCCCTCTAGGGGAGACCGAAAGCAATGGATGTCGAGTGGGTCTGACATAATATTGTGAGAGTCCAGTCCATAGTGGATCCAACATAACAGTAAGAGTCCAGTCCATAGTGGGGCCAGCAGGACACCATCCCGAGCGGAGACGGGTCAGCAGCGCAGAGATGTTCCCAGCCGATGCACAGGCGAGCGGTCCACCCCGGGTCCCGACTCTGGACAGCCAGCACTTCATCCATGGCCACCGGACCTGTGCCCCCCCCTCCCCCTCAAGGAAAAGGGGAGCAGAGGAGAAAAGAAAAGAAACGGCAGATCAACTGGTCTAACAGGGGGGCTATTTAAAGGCTAGAGTATACAAATGAGTTTTAAGATGGGACTTAAATGTTTCTACTGAGGTAGCATCTCTAATTGTTACCGGGAGGGCATTCCATAGTACTGGAGCCCGAATAGAAAACGCTCTATAGCCCGCAGACTTTTTTTGGGCTCTGGGAATCACTAATAAGCCTGAGTTCTTTGAAGGCAGATTTCTTGCCGGGACATATGGTACAATGCAATCGACAAGATAGGACGGAGCTAGACCGTGTAGTATTTTATACGTAAGTAGTAAAACCTTAAAGTCACTTCTTAAGTGCACAGGAAGCCAGTGCAGGTGAGCCAGTATAGGCGTAATATGATCAAACTTTCTTGTTCTTGTCAAAAGTCTAGCAGCCGCATTTTGTACCAACTGTAATCTTTTTATGCTAGACATAGGGAGACCCGAAAATAATCAAATCAAATCAAATCAACTTTATTTATAAAGCACATTTAAAATTTACCACAGGGGTAGCCAAAGTGCTGTACAATGAGCAGGTTAAAAGATAAAACGAGTACCGAGCAAACACAACACAACACAAACAGAACATGATAAAAAATAAATAATTAAAATAGAATTAATAAAAACATAAAAACATAAAAACAGGATCACAGCAGGTGTATTATGGGGCGCCATTGCAGGATGGATATCACTCAGTGTTAAAAGCCATGGAATAAAAGTATGTTTTTAAGAGAGATTTAAAAACAGGAAGAGAGGAGGCTTGTCTAACACTCAGGGGTAGGTCGTTCCAGAGCTTGGGAGCAGCAACGGCGAAAGCTCTGTCACCTCTAAGCTTCAGCCTTGTGTCAGGGACCGTCAACAGCAGCTGATCGGCTGATCTTAAGGATCGGGTGGGGCAGTAAGGCTGAAGGAGGTCGGAGAGATAGGTTGGCGCGAGGTTGTTTAGACATTTAAAAACAAATAAAAGGAGTTTAAAATGTATTCGGTAACGCACAGGGAGCCAGTGAAGGGACGCTAAAATAGGGGTGATGTGCTCACGTCTGCGGGTCTGTGTTAGCAGACGAGCAGCAGAGTTCTGCACGAGCTGCAGGCGGGCGAGGGAGGCCTGGCTAATGTCAACATACAGGGCATTACAATAATCAAGACGAGTCGAGATAAAAGCGTGGATCAATTTCTCAAGATCATGTCTTGATAGAAGCGGTTTCACTTTCGCTATTTGGCGCAATTGATAAAAGCTTTTTTGAACGACGCTGCTGATTTGTTTTTCGAATTTAAAATCTGAGTCAAACTTTACCCCCAGGTTTGTGACAGAGTCGCTGAGATACGGGGTCAGAGTGCCGAGGTCAACGTTGGGGGAGGGAGAGCGACTTGGACCGAACAACATAACTTCTGTTTTATCTTCATTTAGGCTCAGGAAGTTAGCTGAAAGCCAGACTTTGATGTCGTGCAGGCAGTCAATAAGACTTTGAACCGTGTTATTTTGTGCCATGGGAAAATAAATCTGGCAATCATCGGCATAAAAATGAAATGCAATACTGTACTTCCTAAAAATAGAACCAAGGGGGAGAAGGTAAAGCGCAAATAAAATTGGGGCAAGGATTGAGCCCTGGGGGACCCCATGTGGTAAAGGAGCTGTGGACGACATAAAACTGTCTACTTTTACACAAAAACTCCTGTCGGTTAGGTACGACCGGAACCAGTTGAGGGCGGCGCCCTTAATGCCCACACAGTTCTCAAGACGAGTGATTAAGGTGGCGTGGTCGACGGTGTGGAACGCAGCAGACAGATCTAAAAGCACCAGGACAACATATTTACCAGAATCAGTGGACAGGAGGATATCGTTCAAAACTTTTAGAAGCGCTGACTCTGTGCTGTGGAGGGCTTTAAAACCGGACTGGAACAGCTCAGTGATACCATTATCCTCTAAGAAGGGCAACAACTGACTGTAGACAACCTTCTCTAATATTTTGGAAATGTATGGAAGATTAGAGATAGGTCTGAAGTTAGAGAGGA